>NC_143584.1:78001989-78161599 GCF_048544385.1 Mastigoproctus giganteus | reverse complement strand
CCCATTTATGGACTAATTCAATGGAAAGGTTCGGTGAAACACGAGTAATTCCTCTTGACATCTCAAAGGCTTTCGATCGTGTTTGGCATAAAGGTCTTCTAAACAAGCTTCCATCTTATGGTTTGCCAACTGTTTTTAGTAATTTGTTATTCAGTTTTCTCTCTGATCGCTCACTGAGGGTGATGGTAGATGGCTCTGTCTTCTAACTTCTCCACTAATGGCGGTGTCATCCAAGGTTCAGTTCTTTCACACACTCTTTTCCTCTTGTATATTAATGACTGTCTTCCAGTGACTGGAAATCCTATCCATAGTTTTGCCGATGATAGCAGATTGCATTCCACTTCCATTTTGAGAAACCTTTTCCTGATCAATCAGCTTCAACTTCTCGAAAATCTGCTACCAATTCCTTAAATGGCAATCTTCGGCTAATTCTCCAGTGGGGCAAAGAAAACTTAGTTGATTTCAACCCTTCTAAAATTCAGTCTTGTCTTATATCTCACAAAAAAGGATTCTTCTGCTCCTATGCTATCTTTAGTGACACTCCAATTTTTAGGCAAAATGATATGTCTCTTTTGGGGATTACCCTGACTTCTAATCTCTCTTGGCACAAGCACATTACAAATATTGCTTCCTCTGCATCTAAAAAACTTGGGTTTCTCTTTTGCTCTCGGCGTTACTTTTCTTCCAAACAGCTGCTCACTCTGTATAAATCTCAAATCCGCCCTACCATGGAATATTGTTCCCACATCTGGGGTGGTGCCCCCAAAACCTCTCTCAGGCTTTTTGTTTCCATTCAGAAGAGGGCAGTTAGGTTAATTAATGATTCATCTCTAACAGAGTCTCTCCACTCGCTGTCTCATAGATGTACTGTTTCTGCTGCATGCCTCTTCTACAGATACTTCCATGGGCACTGTTCTTCTGAATTGGCTTCTATAATTCCTGCTCTCTCTTTCAAAACAGTCGGAACACGTGCTGCTACCAGCCAATATCCATTTATTGTCCAACTTCAAACTCAAAAAACCAACTTTTCATCTTCCTCATTGATTCATTCAATTGCCGTTTTATGGAGCAACCTTCCTTCATATGTATTTCCTGAAAATTACAGTCTACAGAAGTTGAAGTCCAATGTCAACAAATTTCCAACCCCCGAACGGTACTAAGTACTATAGGTTCTAATACCTCTCGTGTTTGGGGTTTACATAAAAAAAAAAAAAAATCAACACAATAAAACGTTAACCCTGTATCGAAAAAACGACTACATTACTATGGCCCAGTTAAAGGAATTGAAGGCCAGAACATATAATATTCTTGCACTTTTAGGTCAGGTAAAATCACACAAGACTGGATTTCCTATTCGACCTATTGTTTCCTACAGGAACTCGGCATTTTCATCCTTAGCCACACATGTGTGCTAAGGATGAAATAGCTATATGTGCTACTGCATGTAGATACAGGTAATACAATTTGGGATTAAGAACTACGATACATTATTTAATAATCTTAAAGACTGTAGGCTTGGTGACAGCGACAATTTATTCTCACTAGATGTTACCTTGTTATATACAAATGTAAACGTTGAATACACATTAGATATTATTTGGGATATGTTAAATAAAAACTTGATACCGATTAATTATATGAAGCTACCTATTAAAGAAATTTTTCACTTAATTAAACTGTTAGTTGAAGCCAACTATATCACCTTTCGAGACAAGGTGTACAAACAAATTTTTGGATTACCAATGGGTTTGAGCCTGAGCGGCTTAATGTCAGAGATCTATCTCTCAATGATTGAGCATATACATTTGACACCTTTTCGACTCTGTATCACATACTATCGGAGGTATTTATATGATTATTATTATTATTATTATTATTAGCCACATGGTACAAGGAAGCTTGAGGCTTATGCTGCACCAGCCAAAAAAAAAATAATTCCCGAGTTACCCTGAGAGAGAGAGAGAGACAGAGAGAGAAGTAGAAAGGAACCACCAAGAAAGAGAAGAATGATGATATCCAGCTCAGGACCCTGGGTTTGCCAAGCCCATACTCACCAGATGTGAGCCCCCGGGGTTATATTCTAGTTATTACTGATAGCAGTACCATCCAAGACATTTTACATTCGTTTAATAATATTCGTTCTAGACTCAAATTTACATTGGGAAGGGAGGATACGGATACAAAGTCATTAAACTTTCTAAATTTCACGCTTACTCAGGACTCGAATAAAATCCAATTTAGCATCTATCGAAAACCTACAAACACCGGTATGCTTCTACATTATAATAGCTATCACCCGTTCGCCAAAAAAAGATCAGTTATCTTTAATCAATTTCTAAATGCCTATCAATATCCAACGACGGAATCTGCTTTGGGCTCAGAAATACAAATATTAACTAGCAGGTTTTTAAACAGGGGTTATCCCCTTGCCACAATAAACTGAATTAGGGTACAGGCTAAGGATAGGATACAAAATACTATACCAACCAACAGTAGTAATATCAAAAAATACCTTATTTCTGTCCCATATCCATATGTTGAACAGTGGCACAAACAGTTTAATAGATTCTTTAAAGATACTGAATTTAAAATTGTGGCCAGGCCAATACGGAAATTACACACTATACTGAACAACTGCAAATTAATGATCTGGTATACAACATTTCTTGCGGTGACTGCGACTTGTCTTACCAAGGTTCGACACGATTTTCTCTGAATATTTGTGTAAATCAACATGAAGCCTCAGTTCGTGCTTCTCGTTCAGCAGAGTCAGAATTAGCCTTTTATGCCATTAACGAAAAATATACTTTTTTATTTAACAAGACCAAAATACTTAATGTTCAACATAATTATACGCGACTATTAATTGCAGAAACTGTAGAAATTCAATTACATGAGAATTCTGTTAATGTTCGGCAGCCACATTTGACTCTGATGCATGGACCTTTACGCGCATGCACAAAGACAAATAACCACTAATTAAGTTTCAGGTTCAACCCTATTCGGTAATTTTCATTCCTGTAATCACGACATATGGTCGAAAAGCGTTGTCAGCTTCAGGAAGGAAAATCGTTTTGAATATTTTCGTTAGATTCTTTTTAATTTTTAATTGTGTTAAATTGGTTTTTAATTATTTATTTTTTACTCTAATGTAAGTTTTCGATTTTTTTGTTTTTTGTTTGATATTGAGGTAAACTCCTCTTATAATTTTACAAATATTAATATAAACGTAGAATGTATTGAGTATTACGGTTGTGATTCATACTATCTAATATGGTTAATGAATGTATATGCAGCGTTAATTAATGTCCTGCAGTATGTGTTGTGAGTGTCAGGCCTCTTTGCCACCAGGGGGCAGTCATCACCTGAACAACTTCTGACCAGTGCCTATCGTGCACGTGGAGCCGGACCTGTTTCCAGTCTTTTATTGAATCCACTGGAGGTAGTGCAAACACAGTGGATACATTAAGCCTATATTCAGGTTGCCCAGTCCTGAATAGTGCACAGGCCTTTTTCTGTTGTCTGTGTGCAATGCACAAAATCCCATATACCCAGGCTGTACAGGAAGGGGGGGAGGGAGGGAGGGAGGGGGGGAGAGAGAGAGAGAGAGAGAGAGAGAGAGAGAATGTTGCAAGCATCATATACCACGAAACTCTGTAGCAATGCAGTAAACAGACAAAGAAGCACTTCGTGTTAAATACATCATTAAAATCATCTTATTTACATAGATTTAAGACTCTCGGCACAAGTAAAAATTAAATTAACAAGATTGAAGTGAACAGTTTATAAATATACAAGTTATTGACAATTTAAAAATTAACAAATATAGAAACCATTAGCATATAAACAACATATGCAGCTAACTGCACTGTGAACTATCCAAGAACTATCCAAATGTTCTTACCATTACAGTTTCAACCCTATAAATTCTTATAGTTCACCACATAGATGGTTAAAAGTCGACTGTTGTAAGAACTCCCTTATTTAACCAAGGCCCTGAACTGAATAACAGGAACAAGTTCATTCAAGAGTCTACAGCTATGTATCCAATTTCATACAAGTCCTATTAACTGTTCTTCTAGTGACAACAGTCTAAGAAAATCTTTGGAAGGCTCCAAAGTGGTTAGGATTTTCATTTAACATACAGAAAGGACAGGCTGGATAGAAAGGAGAGGGATTGTGCTGTTAGTAAGGAAACACAAAATCAAAGGCAATGCATCCAGTTGACATGGGTGGCAAGTGAAAGGTCAAGTCAGTTTGCTGTGAAATAAACACTGGGAAAGCAAAAATGCGGGTAGGGGTGTGTTACAGGCCTAATGACTATGATGAGTACAACCAACAACTGCACAGAGAAATACAGTGGGTCAATAAATAAGAATGTCTTATAATGGAGGATTTTAACTTTCCAGATATTGTTTGTAATTTGTGGGTTGACACTAGCACACCGGCAAAACTTTTGTGGATTTACTGGTTGATAGTTTCTGCAACATGTACGAGAGGCAAATAGAGGGAGTAATACTCTTGACCTGATCATCAGCAGTGATTATTCATTCATTAAGAATCTGCAGATAAAGGAACCAATAGGTGGCAATGATCAGTGTACTGATGTGGGATTTACTTAAAGATGTAACTACCATCAGATGTACAGGGAACGGTTTTTGCTTTCATAAAGGTAACTATAGTAGTGTCGGAAAGTTTTTAAATTCCATACAAAAGAAACAACTGATGTTAACAAGATCAAATTCCAAACGGGAAGTACTCAAGAAATTAATCTTGGCTGGTTTCTTAGTTAGGCTTATCATACCAACTAAGAAACACAGTTCAAGGTTTAGGCATAAATGGATGTCAGATGAACTAAAGAAACTCATGGCAGAGAAGAAAAATCCATTGGATGCATACAAATTATCAGAAGCCTATGGTAGATATAAGCTAGTCTGTAATCAAGTCACAAAGGAGTTTAGGTAAGCAAAGGCAGATTACAAGAAATCTTTAGCAAAGAACACAAAGAAAAACAACAAAGACTTCTTTACTTATATAAACTCTAGAAGGAAGGGGATGAATCATATAGGTCCACTTGATATCAATGGTTTGATGATTCTGCTCAGATAGCTGACAAACTGAATGAGTATTTTGCATCTACATTCACACATAAGGAATTCTGTAGGGAAGTGGAGAACAGGGAGCTAAATGATTTTGTGTGGAGGAGAAATTGTTGAAATTAAATATAAGAAAGGCAACTGGAGTGGTTGGGAACTATCCGGTTATATTAAAGTAGGCAGCATGGAAGTAAGAAAAATCTTAGCCATAATTCTATGAGTATCCTTGAATTCACGGGAGGGTTCCACGGACTGGAGATGTAAAAATGTATCACCAATTCACAAAGTGGGATCAAAGGGTGAAATGAGTAATAATAGACCTGTTAGTTGAACTTCTGTTCTGGGGAAAATAATGGAGTCCCTGGTTAAAGCAGCATTGTAGGATCATTGAGAAAAGATTACAGTAACAATTTAGATATGGGTTTGTTAATGGCAAGTCTTGTCTGACCAATTGGATTGGATACTATGATGTGGACACAAAGGAACTGGATGCAAAAAAATAATTCTCATATCATAGACTTGGATTTCAGGAAAGCTTTTGACACTGTTGCACACGTACAAATGACTACTTTACAAATTGAAGCAGTATGGCATTAATGGAAAATTGTTACAATGGATAATTGAATGGGTTGAACATGCTGAATTCTGATGGGATTCTTCCACATGCTCACATTACAAATCTGAGGAGGCATAAATTCAAATTGAGCAGAAATTTGCCTTTAGCCAGCAGGTGGAACAAACTTCTGTCATTGTGGAAATTGATAGCTTAAATATATTCAAGGCGGAACTGGACAAACTTTCAGAGGGAATGGTTGTGTGAAATTGTTTTTTTTTTTTTTTTTTTCGCTGATGCTACATTAGCATTAGTTGAGGCATATGATGCAAGAAAGCAAGATTATAGAGCATCAGGGGAAAAAAAAAAAAAAAAAACATTCCCATTACAACAGATGGAAGCCTGTTCCAGCAATCAACTACCCGCTGGCTAAAAGCAAACTTCCACACATCTATTCTACAACTGTTTTTCCTCAATTTGAATCTAAGCCCCCCTCAGGTTCTTAATCTGAGAAAGCGGAAGTATCTCATCAGCATTGAGCTTGCTCAAACCATTCAAGACCTTATACACCTCAATCAGACCACCTCACAGGTGCCTAGTCTCCAGATGCTGTAACTTGCAGAATTTAAGCCTCTTTTTTTCTTCTCACCAGTCTTGCCCTTCTCTATACCCATTCTAGCAACTCTACATCCTTCCTAAAATGAGGCCTCCAGACCTCTATGCAGTACACAAGGTGTGGTCTGACCATTGTCTTATACAAAGGTATCGTGACATCCTTGTCTCGGCTAGCAAAATTCTTATATATCATTGAAAAAACTCCATGACCTGCTCTGGCAGCCCATCTGCGCTGCTCAGAGAATTTCATATCTGACTGCACAATTACCCCCAGATCTTTTTCATTCTCCCATTCCCTGAGTGCGGTACCACACAGTTGCTATGTTTCTCTTGGATTACTGCTACCCATATGCAGTACTTTGGATTTGTCAATATTAAACTTCAGTTGCCACTTCTCAGCCCTTCTACCTAACTTTTCTAGATCCTGTTGCAGTAGCAAACTGTCTTTACTATATTAATAACCGTACTAATTTTTGTATTATCAGAAAACTTGCATTAAGCCTGATATACCTTAACCTATATCATTAATAAATACACAAAACAACAATGGGCCCAGCACCGAACCCTGGGGTACTCCACTAATAACATTAGTCCATGAGATTCCCCCAGAGCAGTGTCCATTGATTACCACTCTCTGCTGTCTCCCACATAACCATCCCTTTATCCATTGCAGCAACTTGCCCTTAATGCCATACTGCTGCAATTTGTATAAGAGGCTTCCAAGTGCAACAGGATCAAAAGCTTTCCTGAAATGCAAGTATATTATATCAAAATTAATTTTTGCATCCACCTGATACATAAGCTCAGATGCTTGCTTTCTTGCATCACATGCCTCTATTACTACTACTATTACTACTATAAAAGGGTTGTTGAGTGGGAGAAGACAGAGTGGACACTGCTCTTCATGGACTAATGTTATTAGTGGAATCCTCCATGGTTCAGTGTTGGCACCATTGTTGTTTTCTATATTCATTAATTATATTGACGAATGTATATCAGGCTTGATGTCCACATTTGCAGATGATACAAAAGTTGGCAGGATTGTTAATAACAGTAATGATGGTACTGCATTTTCTGTGTATACAGAAAATATAGCACAGGATGTGGTGTATTTTCTGTATACACAGGTGTAGTGTATTTTCAGTATACAGAGGTGTAGTGTATTTTCTGTATACACAAAAAATACACGTCTTTTATAATACACTGTGTACATTCCAAAAAAATAGCACATAATAGGAATTTGTACTATAGTATGCACATTTTCATATATAAAAATCAGAGATAGGTCCCATAAAAGCAGCTATAACAATTGTTAGAGCTGCTTTACTCCATTTTCAAACTTATTGTAATCAGTATATGCTGGGCTATGATTTATAAATATCATATTAAAACACGAAGGTGATTAATAAAAATTTGATGCAAAACATTCAGGAGCAAAACCGTTGTACTGTTAGCATTAGGATTAGCAGAGGCATACGATGCAAGGAAGAAAGCTTATGCAGAATCAGCCAAAAAAAAAAAAAAACCCTCCCATTTCACCCCACCATTCGTTCCAAATGCCTATCCAGCTCAGCCTTAAATTTATTTAGGCTATCAACTTCCACAACAAAAGATGTAAGTCTGTTCAACCACTCAATTACCCACTGAATAAAGGCAAATTTCCACACACATCTATTCTACAACTGTCTTGTAGAATTGTAGAAAGGTGATTAATAAAAATTTAACGCAAAACATTCAGGAGCAAAACCGTTGTACTGTTAGAATTAGGATTAGCAGAGGCATACGATGCAAGGAAGAAAGCTTATGCAGAATCAGCCAAAAAAAAAAAAAAAAAAACCCTCCCATTTCACCCCATCATTCGTTCCAAATGCCTATCCAGATCAGCCTTAAATTTATTTAGGCTATCAACTTCCACAACAAAAGATGTAAGTCTGTTCAACCACTCAACTACCCACTGAATAAAGGCAAATTTCCACACACATCTATTCTACAACTGAATTGTAGAATAGATGTGTTAAACGACCTCAATTTGAAACTGCATCCTGTCAGGTTCTTGATCTGAGCAGGAGGACAAATCCCACGAGCATTCAGTTTGCTCAACTCATTCAAGGCCTTATACACCTCAATCAGATCACCTCGCAGGAGCCTACTCTCCAGGTGCTGAAATTTGCAGAATTAAATCTTTCTTGGTAAGAGCACCCCTTTTGATCACCTCACCGATCTTGCTGCCCTTCTTTGTACTTGTTTGTTATTTGGTTTTTAGGAGCATTAGCAACTAAGACCATATTGCTCTGAGATATGTGGTGGTCATTCCCTGACCTTTTCGCATCCTCCGTATTTGGTGGTCACGGGCTCGAACCCTGGTCTAATCAAGAAGCGTGTGCTATGCACTGCTGCTCCTACCCACCCGGCTACGGAGACGCCTGTACTTGTTCTAGCAACTCTACATCCTTCCTAAAATGACGCTTCCCAACTTGTGCACAGTACTCTTGGTGTGACCTGACCATTACCTTGATTATAATAAGATAATCACCTTCCTGTCCCAGCTAACAAAATCCCCATATATTATTGACAAGACTCCATGACCTGCCTTGCAGTCCATCTGCACTGCTGAGCAAACTTCATATTTGACTGCATGAACCACCAGGTCTTTTTCACTTTCCACTTCCCTGAGTGTAGCACCACATAGTTGGTATGTTTCTCTTTGGTTATTGCTACCCATATGCAGTAATTCGCATTTGTCAATGTTAAACTTCAGTTGCCACTTCTCAGTCCATTTGGCCAACTTTTCTAGATCCAGTTGGAGTAGCATACTGTCTTTACTATCGTTAACAACCCTGCCAACTTTTGTATCATCTGCAAACTTGGACATTAAGCCTGATATGCCTTCATCGATATCATTGATAAATACACAAAACAAAAATGGACCCAGCAGCGAACCCTGGAGAATTCCACTAATCACATTTGTCCATGAAGAGCAATGTCATTGATTACCACTCTCTATTGTCTCCCACTCAACCATCCCTTTATCCATTGAAGAAACTTACTCTTAATGCTGTACCTCTCCAATCTGTACAGCAGTCTTCCATGTGCAACAGTATCAAAAGCTTTCCTGAAATCCAAGTATATGATATCAAAATTATTTTTGGCATTCAGTTCCTTTGTGAGCACATTATAATATCCAATCAAATTGGTCAGACAAGACCTCCCTTTAACAAACCCATGTTGTGTCTTAAATATTACAGTCTTGTTTAGATGATCCTGCAATGCTTCTTTAACCAGTACCTCCATTATTTTCCCTGGAACACCAGTTAAACTAACAGGTCTATAGTAACTAGTGTCACCTTTTGAACCCCCCCTTTGTGAATTGGTGATACATTTTCACACCTCCAGTCCATAGGGACCTTCCCTGAGTCCAAGAAAGCTCTCGTAATTATGGCTAAACGTTTGCTTACTTCATTTCCTGCCTCTAATTCGGCCCTGGAAAGATTGTGCAAGGCTTAAGGGGTAGAATTTTTTTCAGCCTGGACTGTACTTGTTAACAGGAGAGATTGCTTCTACAGGGATGGGATACACTTAAATAGAAAGGGTGCAAGAATATTTGCTGATGCTATCGAGGCAGTGTTAGGTGGGTCGGAAAACTGCTAGCTTGGGGGGAGACAAAGACCAATAGATTGACAGTAGCCACTGGCAGAGGTGAAAGAGATTCTTGCACTGCTTCTATTAGAATGAGCAGAAGCCTGAAAAACAAGATGCATGATATTTCAGAGACTGCTGGGAGCCATTGCGGTACAAGTAAACACATGGGTTGTGTTAGGGTAGCTAAGAATAGAAACAGATGCAGGTATACTTGCGTGTACACCAATGCTAGGAGTTTAGTAAATAAATTTGATGAATTTGAGGTATTGCTCAAAACATCAAAGGCAGATGTTGTTGAGATATCAGAGACGTGGTGTTACACAGATATAAGGGATGCAGAACTGGAATTTGGGGAGTACAACGTCTACAGAAAGGATAGACAGGATAGGAAGGGGGGAGGGGTTATGCTATTAGTTAAGAAACATATAAAAACCAAGGAAGTGAAGCCAGTCGACATCGCTGGACAGTGCAGTGTTGAGTCAGTTTGGTGTGACATAAGTATTGGGAGATCAAAATTGAGAGTAGGAGTGAGCTATAGGCCTAATGACTCTGATGAGTATAATAAGAAACTGTACAGGGAAATAAAGTGGGCCAGTAAATCAGAGAGTCTTATAATGGGAGATTTTAATTTCCCAGATATTGACTGGAATTTGGGGGCTGGTCACTCACACACTAGCAGGGCTTTTGTGGATTTATTGGATGATTGTTTTCTACATCAGCATGTTCGGGAGGCAACTAGAGGGAGTAATACTCTTGATTTGATTATCAGCAGTGATTCTTCATGCATTAAGAATCTGCAGATGAATGAACCACTAGGTGGCAGTGATCACTGTGTGCTGAAGTGGGATTTACTCAAAGAGGTAACTACCATTAGGGGTAAAGGGAAGGGTTATTGCTTCCGTAAAGGCGACTACGATGGACTGAGAAGTATTTAAATTCTATACAGTGGGACCAACTGATGATGTTACCAAGAGCAAATTCAAAATGGGAAGCATTCAAAGAACTTATCTTGGAAGCTTCTAGACTTTACATACCAACTAAGAAATATTGTTCAAGGTTTAGGCCAAAATGGATGTTAGATGAACTAATGAGGCATATGGCAGAAAAGAAAAATGCATGGGATACTTACAAATTAACACATGACACAGAAGCCTATGATAGATACAAGTTGATATGCAACCAAGTTATAAAGGAGGTTAGGCAGGTGAAGGCAGATTACGAGAAATCCTTGGCAAGGGATGCAAAGAAAAACAGCAAAGAGTTCTTTACTTATGAAAACTCTAGAAGGAAGGGGATGAATCAGATTGGTCCACTTGATATTGATGAGTCAACTGTTGATGATCCTGCTCAGGTAGCTAACAAACTAAATGAATATTTTGCATCGACATTCACACATGAGGAATTATTCAGCGAGGGGTATGCCAGAGGTGTATTCAACTCTAGCAGTAAGCTACAGAATCTTGAAATAACTGGGAGTAAAGTGGAGGAGAAACTGTTGAAGATAAACACAAGAAAGGCACCCGGGGTGGATGGGATCTATCCAGTTATATTAAAGGAGGCAGCAAAGGAAGTAAGCAAACCCTTAGCCATAATTATGAGACCTTCCTTGGACTCAGCGGAGGTACCCATAGACTGGAAATGTGCAAATGTGACCCCAATTCACAAGGGAGGATCAAAGGCTGACACAAGTAATTATAGACCTGTGAGTTTAACTTCTGTTCCCAGAAAATTAATGGAGGCACTGGTTAAAGAAGCACTGCAGAATCATTTAGACAAGACTTCAGTTATAGCTCGGACACAGCATGGTTTTGTTAAGGGGAAGTCTTGCCTGACCAATTTGATTGGATACTATGATGCAGTCACAAAAGAACTGGATGCAGGGAATAGCTTTGATATTATATACTTGGATCTTAGAAAGGCTTTTGATACTGTTGCACATGGAAGACTGCTACACAAATTGGAGCAGTGTGACATTGGAGGCAAATTGCTGCTATGGATAAAAGGGTGGTTGAGGGGGAGAAGACAGAGAGTGGTAATCAATGGACACTGCTCATCGTGGACTAATGTTATTAGCGGAGTCCCTCAGGGCTCAGTGTTGGGTCCATTATTGTTTTCTGTATTTATAATGATATTGATGATGGTATATCAAGCTTAATGTCCAAGTTTGCAGACGATACAAAGGTTGGCAGGGTTGTCAAGGACACTACTGACACTATGCTGCTGCAACAGGATCTGGAAAGGTTGAGCAGATGGGCTGAGAGGTGGCTAATGAAGTTTAACATTGACAAATGTAAAGTATTACACATTGGAAACAGCAACCCCAGAGCAACGTATCAACTCTGTGGTACTACACTGACAGTGATAGAGAATGAAAGGGACTTGGGGGTGGTTGTGATTTGATTTGATTTGATTTAAGGATTCTTGGCGCAAGAGCTACTGCGGCTAAAATGCGCCTGTAAAATTTTATTTTATATAAGGGAGTGGTTGTGTAGGCAGATATGAAGTTCTCTGAGCAGTGCAGATGGGCTGCAAGAGTAGCTCATGGAGTATTGTCAATGATATACAGGAATTTTTCCAGCAGGGATAAGGAGGTGATTATTCCCTTGTATAAGGCAATGGTCAGGCCACACCTAGAGTACTGTATACAGGTCTGGAGGCCTCATTTCAAGACGGATGTAGAGCTGCTGGAACGAGTACAGAGAAGGGCAACAAGATTAATGAATGGAACAAAGGGGGTGCTCTTACGAAGAAAGGCTTAAGTTTTGCAAATTACAGTGTCTGGAGACTAGGCACCAGCGCGGTGATCTGATAGAGGTGTATAAAGCCTTGAATGGTTTGAACATGCTCAATGCTGATGGGATTCTTCCTCTAGCTCAGAATAATCACCTGAGAGGGCATAAATTCAAATTGAGGAAATAAGTTGATAGCCTAAATAAGAGGTTGATAGCCTAAATAAGTTTAAGGCTCAGCTGGACAGGTATTTTGAACGAACAGAGGGGTGAAGTGGAAGTGGGTTTTTTTTTTTTTTTTTTGGCTGATGCTGCATAAGCTTGCTTTTTTGCATCAAATGCTAATGCTAATGCTAATATAACTGAATAGATCCCGTCCACCCCAGGTAACTTCCTTATGTTTAACTTCAACAATTTCTCCTCCACTTTGCTCTCAGTTATTACAAAATCACTTAGCTTGCTGTTAGAGTTTGATAAATTTCTGGCATTCCCCTCATTGAATAACTCCTCATCTGTTATCTGTTCCATTCTAGATGGCTAATTTTTGAATTAGGTGGTGGGGGTCTTCTTGTTTGGTTTTTATAATGAATGTTGGTTTTATAGCTTACTTTTATCTCTCTTTCTCTCTCTTGTAGTGTCTTTATATAAATTATTTTGGGTGTATTTTCTATTTGTAAATTTTCACCGCAGAGCCTCTGGGGTTCAAATAAAAATAGCATTAGCATGGGCACATGATGCAAGAAAGAAGCTTATATAGCATCAGTCAAAAAAAAAAAAAAAAAAACACAAACACACACTCGCTCCAAATCTCTGTCTAGTTCTGCCTTAAATCTGTTTAAGCTATCAACCTTTACAACAACATATGGAATTTTGTTCAAGCAATCACCCACTCACTGGCTAAAGGAAAACTTCCACACATCTATCCTACAACTGTCTTTCTTCAATTTGAATTTATACCCTCTCAGGCGATTATTCTGAGCAACAGGAAGAATCTCATCAGCATTCACCATGCTCAAACCATTCAAGGCTTTATGCACCTCTATCAGATCTCCTTGCAGGTGCCTAGTCTACAAACACTGGAATTTGTAAAACTGAAGCCTTTTTTCGTTCCAACCCCTTGTTCCATTCACTAATCTTGTTGCCCTTCTCTGTAGTCATTCCAACAGCTATACATCGTTCTTAAAATGAGGCCTCCAGACCTGTGTACAATACTCAAGGGTTTTTTTTTTTTTTTTTTGGTAGTTGTTGGCGCATTGGCTTCTGTGGCTATAATGCACCTTCCAAGGTTTTTCCAGTACTTTGATCCAAGCCCAAGGCGAGAATCGAAGCCGCGACCTTTGGGTTGCCAGTACTCAAGAAGTGGCCTGACCACTGTCTTATACAAGGGGATAATCATCTCTTTACCCCTGCTAGAAAAATTCCTGTATATCAGTGGGTGGCCAACTTAATTTGTGATGCGATCTACTTTTTACTTTCAAAATGTGCAGTGATCTACCATCTCAAAAATTTCATTGCATGAGGTTAAAAAAGTTAATCAACATATATTGAAAAATGTTGTTTATAAATTTTAAAATTCAATACAATTCAAAATTCTTATTTTAAATTTATATGTATTTAAAATTTTAATTTATGCATTCCAAGTTTGTGTCTTCATGTCATCAGCCAAACCTTCAAAATCGGAGATATACTGTGATAAGGCCAACCGTTATTTGGTTTTTTTTTTTTTTTTTTTATGAGCATTAGCAACTAAGGCCATATTGCTCCGGGATATGCGGTGGTCATTCCCTGATCTTTCCGCAATCTTCGTATTTGGTGGTGACGGGCTCGAGCCCCGGTCTAATCAAGAATCGTGTGCTACGCACTGCTGCTCCTTCCCACCTGGCTACGGAGGCGCCCAAGGCCAACCGTAAAAAATCTTCCGTATGCAAGTCCGTAAGAGCACAGTGATTCTTTGTCTTTGTTTGTTTCAAATACGAAAAGGCCGATTCACACAGACATATGGAACCAAAACAAGAATTTAAAAGTTCACTGCATTTTTTTTACATTCGTGTACTTTTCTCGGCAAACATATTTCCAAAAGTCTGCTTCTGATGATCTGGCTTTTAGGAAGATATTTTTTCGCAATTAATAATTTCATTTTCAAGTAATATTTTCTCCATGTGAAAAATCATAACGATTTTTCCTGAAATTTGTTTCATATCTAAGTGGACATTAAATGGATATGTAATGTATTGAACAATGTCTTCAATCGTTTTAAAATCACTGATTCTGGTTTCAAAATCATCCACAACATTCTCAATTTCAGAAACATAATTCTCACTATTAAATTCAAAAACGTGATATTTTCGCAAATGATCTTGCATATTTGCAAAATGGTCGATTTTTTTTTTCTTTGAGATCCTTAGCCATTGCCAAAAATTGATATTTATATACAGAAATTCTAATCATGTCACCCACATTTTTATTTTTTCCTTGTAATTCCAAATTCAGATCACTTAATTTACTGGCAAAATCTGCCAAAAAGCCAGATCACACAACCACTCCGTATCTTGTAGCTGCTGATAATCATCTCCCCTTTAATCAACCAATTTTTTAATTTCATTCAGCAAATTTCGAAATCTCTGTAGCAACTTACTCTGACTTAGCCACATCACATCTGTGTGTAATATCAGATCTGGTTCTTTTTCATCGAGTTGCATTTTGAAAAGTCTCTTTTGAAGAGATTGTCCTCTGATGGAATTCACGATTTTGAAAGCGATGTCCATAACACTTTTAATATTTAATCTTTTGCTGGCTAACACTTGTTGGTGGATGATACAGTGGTAACTCAAAATCTGGGAATTCATCATCCTTTTGGCTCAATGCGATGAATCAATTAAGGTTCCCCGTCATTGGGGCAGGTTTCTGATACGAGCTTAAATAGTGGTAATTTAATTTAATTTTTTCATTAAAATGTTTGAATGAGTTAAAGACATCAAGGCCTCTAGTTCTTTCTTTTAATGAAACCATACCGAGCAGTTCTTTCTAGTGGCAGAATAATCAAAAAACATGCCAACAAAAATAAGCAACTGAGCTGTATCACTGACGTCTGTAGATTCATCCAGTTGTAAAGAAAAGGACACATAATTAGCAATATCAGCACGCAATTGTGTTGATATAAAATCCCCCATTATAAGACACGTTGATTTACTGGCCCACTCTATTTCTCTGTACAATTGCTCATTATACTCATCAGATGCATTAGGCCTATAACATACTCTCATTTTTCCTTTCCCAGTGATTATGTCACACTAAACAGACTCGACATTGCATTGTCCACCAACGCCAATTGGATGGACTTCCTCAGATTTTATGTGTTTCTTAACTAACAGCAAACCCCTCCTCCCTTTCTGTCCTATCTATGCTTTCTGTACACATTGTACTCCCCAAATTCCAATTCTGTACAGCTTATGTCTGTGTGACACCACGTCTCTGATATCCCAACAATATCTGCCTTGACTAGCACTTCAAGCTCATCAAATTTATTAACTATACTCCTAGCATTGGTGTACATGAAGTATATATGCATTTGTTTCTACTCTTAGTTATCCTAACACAGCCCATGTATTTACTTGTTCCACTATGATTCCCAGCAGTCCTGGAAATCCCCATTGCTTTGCTTTTCAGGCTGCTGCTCAATTGCATTTCAATAGAAGCAGCACAAGAATCACTTTCACCTCTGCCAGTAGCTACTGTTAATCTTTAAATCCATGTATCCCCCTGCAAGCTACCATTTTTCCGACCCACCTAACTCTGCCTCGATAGCATCAGCAAATATTCTTGCACCCTTTCCATTTAAGTGTATCCCATCGCTGCAGAAGCAGTCTCTCCTGTTAACAAGCACAGACCAGGCTGAGAAAAATTCTACCCTTTGAGCCTTGCACAATCTCTTCAGGGCCGAATTGATCGAGAAGGCTCTCATCATATACTCCCTCCTATCGTGTCTGGGCAAAATTGCAGACACTTTCAAATTCAACCCTAACTCATGGCTTGTTTTCAACATTGACCTGTACTTGTTAAGAAATTCCGCCAGTCTCCTATTCTTAATATCTTTAGTGCCAACATATACAACAATACACCCTTTGTGCACTTAAAAGATTATATTTGCTGCACACCATCATCAACCTTTGCCCCTGATAGACATACTCTGGTCCTCTTCCACCTATCCTTTTTTGCACAATATAGTAGTAGTGGCATGTGATGCAAGAAAGCAAGTGTATGAGCTTATGCAGCATCAGGCCAAAAAAAAAAAAAAAAATCACACCATTCCCTCCAAATGCCTGTCCAGTTCCTCCTTAAATTTATTCAACCTATCGACTTCCACAACGACAGATGGAAGTTTGTTCCAGCAATTAACCACCCGCTGGCAAAAGGCAAATTTCTGCACATCTATTCTACATCTGTCTTTTCTTAATTTGAATTTATGGCCCCTTAGGGTCATAATCTGAACAAGTGGAAGGATCCCATCAGAATTCAGCGTGCTCAACCCATTCAAGGCCTTATACACCTCAATGAGATCACCGCGCAGGTGCGTAGTCTCCAGCCACTGCAATTTGTAGAACTTAAGTTCCCCGTTTCCCTGACAACAGAGTTGCCGACAACAACTCGTTCCTTTGGGACCATCAGATTCTGCCTTGGGGAAATTTGCTGTGTTGCTTGACGTTGAAGTGCAAGCTCTGGCAATTAGTCAGTTAGTTATTTGGTTTTTAGGAGCATTAGCAACTAAGGCCATATTGCTCCAGGATATGCGGTGGTCATTCCCTGACCTTTCCGCATCCTCCGTATTTGGTGGTGACGGGCTCAAACCCCGGTCTAATCAAGAAGCGTGTGCTACGCACTGCTGCTCCTTCCCACATGGCTATGGAGACGCAGCTCTGGCAATAATGAGGCAACTTGCAAATGAAACAGCTGGAGTTTAAGTTGGTGTCTTTTGCACATACTGGATATTTTCAATGTCATTCTTCATGTTAAAACTTATCCAGAATAACCAAGCACTAAATTCAACTCTCCAACTGTTGCATTTACAATTTTTGAAAATGTAGAGGGTGACCAATCAGTTAATACTAATTGCCATACGGCACCACCAAGTAATGGAAACAAAGTAGCAGGGTGACTTCATATATGGCACAGTGTGCAGTTCCATAATACACAGCTTCACATGCCTTTTAACAAACAGGTAGTTAAAGCTGGCTTTGTTGCTGCAGTTCTCAACTGCTGCAACACCTAGTGTTACAACCCCGAAACTGATTTGTGGCTTTCACATCTTCAGCCCTTAAGAAAACATTCAAAGGTTGTTACTTTCATTTCTGGCAATGAGATGAAAGATACTGTGGCATACTGTTTTCACCAGCTCTACACAGAGGATGTCTCACCTGATGACACACTGGTCAACAGCATAACACTACATTTTTAACCAGGTATATCTCTGAAATGTCTATTACAATCTGTGTTTCATTTCAACAACCATCCCATATTTTTTATTTATTTATTTCAAATGTTTTATATCTTAAATGGAATATTTCCATTCAAGGCATTTGAAATTTCATTGCAAAAGGGGAAGTCGTAAAAATGTTTGTAATCAATAGTATTACTTGATTAATTAAAACAATCATAAATGACTGTGTGGTGCTCTTAATATATTTTAACAGTATTAAAATATATATTTATACTTCCCTGCCAAATGAAATATTACATTTAGATGAAAGAAAAGCCTTTTATGTTGTAATCTAGTAGGCATATAATAGTGTCAATTTTCCATATATTTAGGAAACGTATAAACAGATATAATGGGAGCAAATCAAATTGTAGAATTTCATAATAATACCATTAATTAATACATTTAATAAATAAAAATTAAATTAAATTAAAAATAAATTTAAAAAATAAAAATTCAAGAGTTTTATAAGCTCTTTAAATTATACCTTAAATTATCATGTCTTGAAAACAAAGTTGAAAATTCGACTGATCGCTGTTGAAGTTCCACATTCATATTTCCACCAAACACATCAATAATTTTTTTCACTCTTCTAAAAACAATAAATGAAATGATATTAAGTATGAAGAAGAAGTACATATAAACAGAAAGATATAAGAAATCATTCAACTATATTTTAGTAAAAAAAATTGCCATTCATTAATAAAGTCTTCAACCACTTATTTATAATAACCACTCACTAGATAAGACTATCTTATTACAGCTGTCAGAAGGGGATATCTCATTCAAAATGATAATTCTCATTCCAATTACACTCCAGCTTTATACAGTGTCCCCTCTGGTATGTCTTTCAAAAAAAAAAAAAAAAATCATCATCATCTAATACTATTATATTAGTTGGTGTACAGTTTCATATGACACTATGAATTAGTCATCCTTGACTCTTAACCTTCCATTGACTATTAATCTCCTTGCTATTCTATTTCCCATAAGATCTTTAGCCCTAGCCAGAGTAATCCTTTTCCTCTAATGCTTAATTAAAATCATCAATCCACCTTAACTGTGGGGTCTGCCTCTAAGCATTATGATTCATTTTTGCTTTGAAGTTTGATGGGCATACATAATTGTATGCCCATTCCCCTTTTTATCCCTTATTTCCTCATTTGAAATATGGGCTACCACTGTTTTCATCATCAGTTCCATTTATTTTTCTAAAATGTCTTGCTTCTGAAAAAGAAATGTTAAAATTTTTATAAATTCCTTTATATTTTTATCCAGGTCTCAGCTCTGAATTTCAAGCCTATTTTAGGTTAAAATAGGCTTAAAATTCATTAGCATTAGCAGACGATTATTATTATTATTGTTATTTTTGGTTTTTAGAAGCATTAGCAACTAAGGTGATATTGCTCAGGGATATGCGGTGGGCATTCCTGACCTTTCCAGATCCTCCATATCTGGTGGTGACGGGCTCGAACCCTGGTCTAATCAAGAAGCGTGTGCTACGCACTGCTGCTCCTTCCCACCTGGCTATGGAGGTGCATTAGCAGACGAATATGATGCAAGAAAGCAAGCTTATACAGCATCAGCCAAAATAAAAAAAAAACACACTTCAAATTCACTGATCCATTTTTTCCAAATGTTTGTCTAGTTCTGCCTTGAATTTATTTAAGCGATCAACTTCCACAACAACAGATGGAAGTTTGTTCCAGCAATCATCTACCTGCTGGCAAAAGGAATATTTCTGCACTTCTATTATAAAACTATCTTTCCTCATTTTTAATCTACGCCGCCTCAGGTTTGTAATCTGAGCAAGAGGAAGAATCCCAACAGCATTGGTGTTGGGATTCCAGGACTGCTGGGTCATAGTGGAACAAATAAATACATTGGCTGTCTTAGGTTAGCATTAGTAGAGGCATATGATATGAGAAAGCAAGCTTGTGCAGCATCAGTCAAAAAAAAAAAAAAAAACGCTCCCATTGCACCCCTCAATTCGTTCTAAATGTCCAGCTCAGCCTTAAATTTATTTAGGCTATCAACTTCCACAACAAAGGATGGAAGTCTGTTCCACCAACCAACTACCTGCTGGCTAAAGGCAAACTTTCACACATCTATCCTACATCTGTCTTTTCTCAATTTGAATTTATGCCCTCTCAGGTGATTATTCTGAGCAAGAGGAAAAATCCCATCAGCACTGAGCATGCTCAAACCATTCAATGCTTTATACACCTCAATCAGATTACATCGTAGGTGCCTAGTCTCAAAATTTAAGCCTATCTTCGTAAGAGCAAACCTTTGTTTCATTCCCTAGTCTTGTTGCCCTTCTCTGTACTTGTTCCAGCAGCTCTACATCCTTCTTAAAATGAGGCCTCCAGACCTGTATCTAGTACTCAAGGTGTGGCCTGACCATTGCCTTATACAAGGGGATAATCACCTCCTTATCCCTGCTAGAAAAATTCCTGTATATCATTGACAAGACACTATGAGCTACTCTTGCAGACCATCTTCACTGCTCAGAAAACCTCATATCTGACTGCACAATTAACCCCAGGTCCTTTTCGTTCCCTACCACTGTCAGCGTAGTACCATGGAGTTGATATGTCACTCTGGGGTTACTGCTTCCCATATGTAGTACTTTACATTTGTCAATGTTAATCTTCATTTGCCACCTCTCAGCCCATCTGCTCAACTTTTCTAGATCCTATTGCAGCAGCGTACTGTCATTAGTGTCCTTAACAATCCTGCCAACCTTCATATCATCTGCAAACTTGACATTAAGCTTGATATACCATCATCAATATCATTTATAAATACAGAAAACAACAATGGACCCAACATTGAACCCTGAGGGACCCCACTGATAACATTAGTCCACAATGAGCAATGTCCATTGATTACCACTCTCTCTCTTCTCCCACTCAACTCCCTTTATCCATAGCAGCAATTTCCTTCCAATGCCACACTGCTCCAATTGGTTCACCAGTCTTCCATGTGCAACAGCATCAAAAGTCTTTCTAAGATCCAAATATATGATATCAAAGTTATTCCCTGCATTCAGTTCCTTTGTGACCATATCATAGTATCCAATCAAACTGGTCAGGCAAGACTTTCCCTTAACAAAACCATGCTGTGTGCGATTGCTTTTTTTTTTTTTTTTTTTTTTTTTTGATTTGGTAGTTGTTGGCGCATCGGCTTCTGTGGCCATATTGCACCTCCCAAGGTTTTTGCAGTACTTTGATCCAAGCCCGAGGCGGGAATCGAACCCGCGACCTTTGGGTTGCCGGGCTGTGTGCGAGCTAAAACTGAAGTCTTGTCTAGATGATCTTGCAGTGCTTCTTTAACCAATGCCTCCATTAATTTTCCCAAGAGTAGGAACAGGTGCATATATACTTGCATGTACACCAATGCTAGGAGTATATTTAATAAATTTGTTGAGCTTGAAGTGCTTCTCAAGACATCAAAGGCAGATATTGTTGGGATATAAGAGGTATGGTGTCAAACAGTTATAAGCAGTGCAGAATTGGAATTTGGGGAGTACAATGTGTACAGAAAGCATAGACAGGATAGGAAGGGAGAAGGGGTTATGCTATTAGTTAAGAAACACAAAATCTAAGGAAGTGCATCCAATTGATGTTGGTGAACAATGCGGTGTTGAGTCTGTTTGGTGCGAAATAAGAACTGGGAAAGGAAAAATGAGAGGAAGTGTGGCTTAGAGGCCTAATTAATCTGAGGAGTATAATGAGAAATTGTACAGAGAAATAGAGTGGGCCAGAATGCCTTATAATGGGAGATTTTAACTTTCCAGATATTGACTGGAACTTGTGAATTGATCACTTGCACCTAGCAAGACTTTTATGGATTTATTGGATGACTGTTTTTCTACAGCAACATGTCCAAGAGGCAGCCACAGGGAATAATACTCTTGATTTGATTATCAGCAGTGCTTATTCATGCATTAAGAATTAAGTCACTGGGTGACAGTGATCAAAATGTACCGATGTGGGAATTACTTAAAGATGTAACTACAATCAAGGCTAAAGGGAAGGGCTTTTACTTTCGTAAAGGTGACTACAGAGGTCTCGGACAGTTTTTAAATTCTGTACAGTGGAGTCAACTGATAATGTTACCAATGTTATATCTAAATGAGAAGCCTTCAGGGACTTAATTTTGGAGGCTACTAGGCTTTTCATTCCAATTAAGAAATACTGTTCAAGATTTACGCCTAATAGTAGTAGTAGTGGCATGTGATGCAAGAAAGCAAATGTATGAGCTTATGCGGCATCAGCCAAAAAAAAAAAAAAAAAAAAATCACACCATTCCCTCCAAATGCCTGTCCAGTTCCTCCTTAAATTTATTCAACCTATCAACTTCCACAACAGATGGAAGTTTGTTCCAGCAATTAACCACCCGCTGGCTAAAGGCAAATTTCCACACATCTATTCTACATCTGTCTTTTCTTAATTTGAATTTATGCCCCCTTAGGTTCGTAATCTGAACAAGTGGAAGGATCCCATCAGAATTCAGCGTGCTCAACCCATTGATGGCCTTATACACCTCAATCAGATCACCACGCAGGTGCCTAGTCTCCAGCCACTGCAATTTGCAGAACTTAAGCCTCTCTTGATAAGAGGATCCCTTCATTCCCCTCACCAATCTTGTTGCCCTTCTCTGTACACGCTCAAGTAAATCTACATCCTTCCTAAAATGAGGGATCCAGACCTGTATGCAGTACTCAAGGCGTGGCCCGACCATTGCCTTATACGGAGGGATAATCACCTCCTTTTCCCTGCTAGCAAAATTCCTATATATCATTGACAAAACCCCATGACCTGCCCTGGCAGCCTGTCTGCATTGCTCAGAAAACTTCATATCTGACTGCACAATTACTCCTAGGCCTTTTTCATTTTCTACCACCTTAAGTGTAGTACCACACAGTTGGTACGTTTCTCTGGGGTTACTTCTACCCATATGCAGTACTTTGCATTTGTCAAGGTTAAACTTCAGTTGACACTTCTTAGCCCATCTGCCCAAATTATCTAGATCCTGTTGCAGTAGCACACTGCCATTACTGTCATTAACAACCCTGCCAATCTTTGTATCATCTGCAAACTTCGACACTAAGCCTGATATACCTTCATCAATATCATTGATAAGTATACAAAACAACAGTGGACCCAACACCGAACCCTGTAGAACTCCACTAATAACATTAGTCCAAGAAGAGCAGCACCCATTTATTACCACCCTCTGTCTTCTCGCACTTAACCATCCTTTTATCCATTGTAGCAACTTACCCTTAATACCATTCTGCTCCAATTTGTACAATAGTCTTCCATGTGCAACAGTGTCAAAAGCTTTCCTGAAATCCAAATATATGATATCAAAATTATTTTTTGCATCCAGTTCCTTTGTAACCACATCATAATATCCTATTAAATTTGTCAGACAAGACTTTCCCTTAACAAACCCATGCTGTGTCTGAACTATTGCTGCAGTCTTGTCTAGATGATCCTGCAATGCATTTTTAAACAGCGACTCTATTATTTTACCCGGAAGAGAAGTTAAACTAACCGGTCTGTAAATATTCGTGTCACCTTTTGATCCCCCTTTGTGAATTGGGGATACATTTGCACATCTCCAGTCTGTGGGAACCTCCCCCGAGTCCAAGGATGCTCTCATAATTATGGCTAAGGGTTTGCTTAGTTGCTTTGCCGCCTCCTTTAATATAACTGGATAGATCCCATCCACCCCAGGTGCTTTTCTTACGTTTAACTTCAACAGTTTCTCTTCCACTTTGCTCTCAGTTATTACAAAATCATTAAGTATCCTGCTACAATTTGATAACCTTCTGCCATTTTCAAACCTTAATAATTCCTCATGTGTGAATGTAGATGCAAAATACTCATTCAGTTTGTTTGCTATCTGAGCAGGATCATCAACAGTCGAACCATCGATGTCAAGTGGACCAATCAGATTCATCCCCTTCCTTTTAGAGTTTATATAAGTAAAGAAATCCTTGCTGTTTTTCTTAGCATCTTTTGCCAAGAATTTCTCGTAATCTGCCTTCACCTGCTGAACCTCCTTTGTGAGCTGATTACAGATTAACTTATATCTGCCATAGGCTTCTGAGTCGCTTGATAATTTATATGTATCCAATGCATTTTTCTTCTCTGTTACGAGTCTCATTAGTTCATTTGATAACCAAAACCTAAACCTTGAACAATATTTGTTAATAGGTATGAAACTTTTAGTAGCATCCACGATTAATTCCTTGAATGCTTCCCACTTAGAATTTACTGTTGGTAACATCGTCAGTTGATCCCACTGTACAGAATTTAAAAACTGTCGGAGACCACTGTACTCGCCTTTACGGAAGCAAAAACCCTTTCCTTTACCCCTGATGGTAATTAAATCTTTAAGTAAATCCCACGTCAGTACACTGTGATCACTGCCACCTAGTGGTTCTTTTATCTGCAAATTCCTAATACATGAATGATCACTGCTGATAACCAGATCAAGAGTATTACTTTCTCTGGTTGCCTCTCGAACATGCTGCTGCAGAAAACAATCATCCAATAAATCCACAAAAGTCTGACTAGTGTGTGAGTGCCCAACCCACAAGTTCCAGTCAATATCTGGGAAGTTATAATCCCGCATTATAAGACATTCCGATTTACTAGCCCATTCTATTTCTCTGTACAATTGTTCATTGTACTCATTTGAGTCATTAGGCCTATAACACACTCCTACTGTTATTTTTGCTTTCGCAGTGCTTATGTCACACCAAACTGACTCAACAGTGGATGTCAGATGAATTAATGAGGATTGTGGCAGAGAAGAAGTATGTATGGGATGCATATAAAGGATCAGGAGACACAGAAGTCTATGGCAGGTATAAACTAATCTGTAATCAAGTCACAAAGGAGGTTAGGCAGGCAAAAGCAGATTACAAGAAATCTTTGGCAAAGGATGCAAAGAAAAACAGCAAAGAGTTCTTTACTTATGTAAACTCTAGAAGGAAAGGGATGAATCAGATTGGACCACTTAACATAGATGGGTTGACTATTGATGATCATGCTCAGGTAGCTGATAAACTGAATGAGTATTTTGCATCTACATTCCCACGAGGAGTTATTCAATAAGGGGAGTGCTAGAAGTTTATCAAACTCTATCAGGAAGCTAAGTGATTTTGTAATAACTGAGGGCAAAGTGGAGGAGAAACTGTTGAAGTTAAATTTAAGGAAGGCACCTGGGGCAGATGGGATCTATCTAGTTATATTAAAGGAAGCAGCAAAGGAAATAAGCAAACTCTTACCAATAATTATGAGAGCTTCCTTGAACTCTGGGAAGGTTACCATGGACTGGAGGTGTGCAAATGTATCAGCAATTCACAAAGGCAGTTCAAAAGGTGACACAAGTAAATGCAGACCACTAAGTTTAACTTGTGTTCTGGGGATAATAATGTAATCACTGGTTAAAGAAGCATTGCAGGATCATCTAGAGAAGACTGCAGTAATAGTTCAGACACAGCATGGGTTTGTTAAAGGGAGGTCTTATCTGACTAATTTGATTGGATACTATGATGTGGTCACAAAGGAAATGAATGCCAAAAATAATTTTGATATCATATTCTTGGATTTCAGTAAAGCTTTTAATACTGTTGCACATGGAAGACTGCTGTACAAACTGAAGCGGTATGGCATTAAGGGTAAGTTGCTAAAATGGATAAAGGGATGGTTGAGTGGGAGATGACAGAGAGTGGTAATCAATGGACACAGCTCTTTGTGGACAAATGTTATTAGTTGAGTTTCCTAGGGTTCGATGTTGGCCACATTGTTTTGTATATTTATAAATGATATTGATGAAGGTATATCAGGTTTAATGTCCAAGTCTGCAGATGATACAAAGGTTGGCAGGATTGTTAACGACAGTAAAGACAGTATGCTACTCTGACTTGATCTAGATAATTTGGGCAAATGGGCTGAGAAGTGGCAACTGAAGTTTAACATTGACAAATGCAAAGTACTGCATACGGCAATAACCGTAGAGAAACATACCAACTGTTTGGTACTGCACTCAGGGAAGTGGAAAGTGAAAAAGACCTGGGGGTAATTGTGAAGTCAAATATGAAGTTCGCTGAGCAGTGCAGACGGGCTGTCAGGGCAGATCATGGAGTCTTGTCAATGATAT
Source organism: Mastigoproctus giganteus (assembly GCF_048544385.1). NCBI lineage: Eukaryota > Metazoa > Arthropoda > Arachnida > Uropygi > Thelyphonidae > Mastigoproctus > Mastigoproctus giganteus. Next base: position 78,135,307 of record NC_143584.1, on the reverse strand, counting down.
ATAGGAATTTTGCTAGCAGGGACAGGGAGGTGATTATCCTGTAATATAAGGCAATGGTCAGGCCACATCTAGAGTACTGTGCACAGGTCTGGAGGATTCAATTTAGGAAAGATGTAGAGTTGCTAGAACGAGTACAAAGAAGGGCAACAAGGTGAGGGGATTGGTGAGGGGAACAAAGGGGTGCACTTACCAAGAAAGGCTTAAATTCTGAAAATTGCAGCACATGGAGAGTAGGCACCTGCAAGGTGATCTGACTGAGGTGTATCAGGCCTTGAATGGGTTGAGCAAGCTGAATGCTGATGGGATTCTTCCTCTTGCTCAGACTAAGAACCTGTGGGGGGCACGGTCTCAAATTGAAGAAAGATAGTTGTAGAATAGATGTGTGGGAATTTGCCTTTAGCCAGCGGGTATTTGATAGGTGGAACAGGCTTCCATCTTTTGTTGTGGAAGCTGATTGCCTAAATAAATTAAGGCTGATCTGGATATGCATTTGGAGAATGGAGGGGTGAAATCGGAGTGTTTTTTTTTTTTTGGCTGATATGCTGCATAATCTTGCTTTCTTGCATCATATGTCTCTACTGATGCAAATGCTAATATGTAAATATATGTATAATAACAATAGAGAAATACTGCAGAAGAAAGTCGATCAAAGACAAAGCATAAAAGTCATTTTTATACATCCGATTGCTTACCATAATTTAAAACAAAGTATTATATCATTGAAATAAATATCCTGGATGCCAAGTCAGCATTCTGATGGGCTTATATGTGGAGTTGAGGAACAGATTGATGCCTTCAAAAAAAATTAAAAGGAAGTACAATTCAAGCCTTGAGTCATCCAGCACAATGTTGGAGACTACATTCATTCAATTTAAGACACATCAAGATCTTCCATGGCAGAGTGTTCTGGTCCAACAGGAGGCGCTATTAGTCAGTGATTGTGAGAGAAACAGAAAATATGCTTTGTAAAAAGGACAGATTGAAATAGGACCAAGGTATGTCTGCCAGTCCATGGGTACCTCTCCTGAGCCCAAAGAAGCTCCAAAGAGAGCGCCCAAAGAAGCTCTCTCTTTGGAGCTTCTTTGGACTCAGAACTCTAATTATGGCTAAGGGTTTGCTTACTTCCTTTGTTGCCTCCTTTAATATAACTGGATTCCACCCACCCCCAGGTGCCTTTCTTGTGTTTCGCTTCAACAATTTCTCCTCCACTTTATTCTCAGTTATTACAAGATTATCTAGCTTACTGCCAGAGTTGAATACACCTCTGGCATTCCCCTCCCTGAATAACTCCTCATGGGTGAATGTCGATGCAAAATATTCATTTAGTTTGTTAGCTACCTGAGTACGATCATCAACAGTTGAACCATCGATATCAAATGGACCAATCAGATTTTTCCCCTTCCTTCTAGAGTTTATATAAATAAAGAACTCTTTGCGGTTTTCCTTTGCATCCTTTGCCAAATGTTTCTCGTAATCTGCCTTCGCCTGCCTAACCTCCTTTGTAACTTGGTTACAGACCAGCTTATATCTATCATAGGCTTCTGTGTCACATGTTAATTTATATGTATTCCATGCATTTTTCTTCTCTTTCACATGTCTAATTAGTTCATCTGACATCCATTTAGGCCTAAATCTTGAACGATATTTCTTTGTTGATATGAAAAGCCTAATAGCTTCCAAAATTAATTCTTTGAATGCTTCCCATTTTGAATTTGCTGTTGGTAACTTCACCAGTTGGTTCCACCGTATAGAATTTAAATACGGTCTCAGACCACTGTAGTCACCTTTACGAAAGCAAAAACCCTTCCCTTTACCTTTGATGGTGGTTACCTCTTTGAGTAATTCCCACTTCAGCACACTGTGATCCCTGCCACATAGTGGTTCCTTTATCTGCAGATTCTTGATGCATGAAAAATCACTTCTTCTTCTTCTTTGGTCCTTAGCTGGCAGCTGGGGGAGGCGGTTGGCCACGCAACCAGTATGCTGCTGTAGGTGCCGCAGGGTTCCGGACTTGCTCTGTGATGTTCTTCCAAATCACTACTGATAATCAGATCAAGAGTATTACTCCTTCTAGTTGCCTCCCGTAAATCCGCAAAATCTGTAAATCCAATAAATCCACAAAAGCCTTGCTAGTGTGTGAGTGACCAACCCACAAATTCCAGTCAATATCCGGGAAATTAAAATCCCCCCATTATAAGACACTCTTATGTACTGGTTAGTTAGTTAGTTATTTGATTTTTAGGTGCATTAGCAACTAAGGCCATATTGCTCCGGGATATGCAGTGGTCATTCACTGACCGTTCTGCATCCTCTGTATTTGGTGGTGACGGGCTCGAACCCCAGTCTAATCAAGAAGCGTGTGCAACGCACTGCTGCTCCTTCCCACCTGGCTACGGAGGCGCCTCTAATTTACTGGCCCACTATTTCTCTGCACAATTGCTCATTATACTCATCAGATTCATTAGGTCTATAACACACACCTACTCTCATTTTTCCTTTCCCAGTGCTTATGTCACATCAAACAGACTCAACATTGCATTGTCCACCCACATCAATTGGATGCACTTCTTAGATTTTATGTGTTTCTTAACTAACAGCATAACCCCTCCTCCCTTCCTGTCCTGTCTATCCTTTCTGTACACATTGTACTCCCCAAATTCCAGTTCTGCACTGCTTATGTCTGTGTGACACCATGTCTCTGATACCCCAACAATATCTATCTTTGATGTCTTGACTAGCACTTGAAGCTCATCGAATTTATTAACTATACTCCTAGCACTGGTGTTTCCGACCAGACTAGCCAGGTGGGTAAAGTGCCTGCCTGTCAACCCAAAGGTTGTGGGTTTGAATCCCGCCTCGGGCTTGGATCAGGGTAGAAAAATGCAAAAACCTTGGGGGGTTCAATATGGCCTCGGAACCCGATGCGCCAACAACTAACAAAAAAAAAAAAAAAAAAAAAAAGAAAAAAAGCATTGGTGTTCATGCACCTGTTTCTACTCTTCCATTCTTAGTTACCCTAACACAGCCCATGCATTTACTTGTTCCACTATGACTCCCAGCAGTCCTGGAAATTCCCATTGCCTTGGTTTCCAGGCTGCTGCTCAATTGCATTTTGATAGAAGTAGTGCAAGAATCACTTTTACCTCTGCCAGCAGCTACTGTTAATCTATTAGTCCGTGTATCCACCCAAGCTAGCAGTTTTTCGACCCACCTAACTCTGCCTCGATAGCATCAGCAAATATTCTTGCACCCTTTCTATTTAAGTGTATCCCACTTCGCAGAAGCAGTCTCTTCTGTTAACAAGCACAGACCAAGCTGAGAAAAATTCTATCCTTTGAGCCTTGCACAATCTCTCCAGGGCAGAATTGATCGAGAAGGCTCTCATCATATACTCCCTCCTATTGTTTGTTTGTTTGGGCAGAATTGCAGACACTTTCAAATTCAACCCTAACTCATGGCTTTTTTTCAGCATTGTCTTGTACTTGTTAAATAATTCTGCTGGTCTCCTATTCTTAATATCATTAGTGATACAGTTGTGAATTGCATCATTTGAGCTTAATACTTTGGCGATGGTCTCTCTCTTGAGAATTCAGGCTTGAAAACGGGGTTCACAGTTGAGTCTTGAAATGTTCCCAAAGTATTAAGTGCAAATAATTGGTGATTCAGTAAATATTTTAAACTTTATCACATGGTGTAATGTGATAGAGTTTTAAATGGTGTAACAGTGTTTTAATTTCCTTTAAAACAAAAAAATGAGCAACACACACACAAACGTTTTCCCCCCTCTTATTTTGAATATTTATTCAAAAATAAAAAAAGATTAACTTTTTGTGAAAAACTATATGATCGAGAAAAATGAATGTCAGTTTTGAACTCAGTAATAAAAAGGAAATTTATCTTTCTAGTAGGAAAGTTTTCTGTTTTATTGCTTTAAAATATCTTAAATTCCCATATTTTTATATTTCCTTATCCTTGCATCTCCTTATCCTTCCTTATCCGTCGCTGTCATCACTGCAATAAGTAGTATGACTTCAACAGATTGGTGAAAGGAGCAAAGGGGTGCTCCTACCAAGAGAGGCTTAAGTTATGCAAGTTGTGGAACTTAAGACTCTAACTGGAGACTATTCACCTGCGAGGTGATCTGATTGAGGTGTATAATGCCTTGAATCATTTGAGCATGCTCAATGCTGATGGAATACTTTTGCTTGCTCAGATTAAGAACCTGAGGGAGCATAAATTCAAATTGAAGAAAGACAGTTATAGAATAGATGTGCGGAAGTTTGCCTTCAGCCAGTGGTGGGATTCAGCTGGTTCGCACCGGTTTGGCAGAACCGATACCTAATTTTTTGTTGAGTTCAGCAAACTGGTTGTTAAAATGGCACTTGTGATCAGGGTTCTCTCTAAGGTGGATGCCTGGGCAGTCACCCAATGTGGAAATCACAAATTTACATTCCTTACTCTTTTTTACCATTCATCTATGCAACAGCATATTCCAAATGCCCCTAGTAATGTTCATTCTATCCATAGGTGAAAAAATTAGACGGAACTATGCTTGTAATATTTATTTATTCATTTCATAAAACTCATTATACCTTTGATGAAATACTACATTTTTATTCCCTTGCATTTGTTACTTAAGTAAACAAACATATAACGTAAAGAGAAAAAGTGGCAAACAACAGGGGCTGACACACTGTCATTTGTTTCAGCTTTGTGTTATGCCCTAAATTCACATGAGATATTATGAGTGCATTGGTGTTCTTCGATCAATAAAAACAATAGGAAGCTGGAAAACAACAAACCAGTAGAAATATAGATTTCAAGGGTTATCTTATCACTCATTTCCGAAGCCGTGGAACTTGGAAGAATGTTCTTCCACGTTGGAATCCTTATGCCAGTGTGCACACGATAATTAAGACGTTTTTATCACAACTTTCCCATGACAAACAGGTTTGTCGTACACATTATTCTATCATATTTAATCTGCATAGCCTATGCCATTTATTAATTCAGCAAGAAATTTTCGTTTAGTATCATTAAAATGAAGAAAATGCATGTTCTGACTGATGTTTATCAATAGTATAAGCACAGTGCTTTGTTTATAAAAGTTTATGATATGACTACACGTGGACAGAACCAGTAAAAATATTCAAATATGTAGGCACATACTGCACCTGCTCTATAATATATTAAAATAAAACATTTTTAAAATTTTTTGCAGTAGAGAAAGATGAAAAGGCAACAGAGTTGGACAGATTTTTTCAATAAGAAACAAAAATCAGAATTTGTTGTATCAGAATTGGCTTTGGATGGTACAAAACAGCCACAAGCACGACTACTCCAACTTGAAGAAAGCAGCATGTCAATTATTGAAATAAAAAACGATAACAACTCCAAAATTGAAAATAATCTTCCTGAATGCTGGACAGTGCAACAATATAACAATTTTAAAGAAAAATATGATGGACTGGTAATTTTTAACAAAAAGTTAGGTTGCGAGTATTGTGCAAAATATGACTTTATAAAAGAGAAAAGTGTTCATGTGTCAAAAGAATGGAAATGTTTTCAGATTGAGGCATCAGGGAAAAATGAAGAGGTACAACAAGCTTCTCTAAGGAAAAAAATGAAAGAACATTTTTCATCAAAAGCTCATAACATTTCTAAAGAGAACTTAAAACAATGTGAGCAGGATTCAATAACAAAAGTAATAGATATGATGAATAAAAAATATTTAAGTGCTACCTGTAAAGTATTTAATACAGTTTACAGCCTGGCAAAAAGATGTAAACTGTTTTCAGACATAGACGATTAGATAGAAGAGCAAATTAAAAATGGATTAGACATGGGAATAGGATTACATTCTCGTAAAACTGCTGTGAGAGTAGTTGATTTCATTGCAAAGGAAATTAAAAAAGAAATATTTAATAAAATTATTGAAAATAATTGGAAAATACGTTTGATTATTACAAAGCTTCAATGATATCCTGTAAACCAGTTATTATACTTTTCTTAAAAGTTGAGGATTCAGTTACATCACCAACTATTTTCGTTGAACTAGTTAAATTGGTAAAACAAGATGCAGAGACAATATGTTTTTCAGTTATGGAAAGTTTAAATAATGTTGGGCTTACTAAGAATTACCAAGAAAAAAATTTAATAGGATTTTAGCATTAGCATTAGTAGAGGCATATGATGCAAGAAAGCAAGCTTATTCAGCAGCAGCCAAAAAAAAAAAAAAAAAACCCTCTCCCATTTCACCCCTCCGTTCGTTCGAAATACCTGTCCAGTTGAGCTTTAAATTTGTTTAGGCTATCAACTTCAACAACAAGTGAAGGAAGTCGGTTCCACCAACCAACCACCCGCTGGCCAAAGGCAAATTTCCGCACATCTATCCGACATCCGTCCTTCCTCAATTTGAATTTATGCCCTCTGAGGTGATTATTCTGAGAAAGATGAAGAATCCCATTGGCATTGAGCATGCTCAAACCATTCAAAGCCTTATACACCTCTATCAGATCACCTCGCCGGTGCCTAGTCTCCAGACTCTGTAATTTGCAAAACTTAAGCCTTTCTTCGTAAGAGCAACCCTTTGTTCCATTTACTAATCTTGTTGCCCTTCTCTGTACCCGTTCCAGCAGCTCTACATCCTTCTTGAAATGAGGCCTCCAGACCTGTATACAGTACTCAAGATGTGGCCTAACCATTGCCTTATACAAGGGAATAATCACCTCCTTATCCCTGCTAGAAAAATTCCTGTATATCATTGACAAGACACCATGAGCTACTCTTGCAGCTCGTCTGCACTGCTCAGAGAACTTCATATCTGCCTGCACAATTACCCCCAGGTCCTTTTCATTCTCCACCACTGTCAGTGTGGTACCGCAGAGTTGATACATTGCTCTGGGGTTACTGTTACCCATATGTAGTACTTTACATTTGTCAATGTTAAACTTCATTTGCCACCTCTCAGCCCATCTGTTCAACCTTTCCAGATCCTGTTGCAGCAGCATAGCGTCAGTAGTGTCCTTAACGACCCTGCCAAGCTTTGTATCATCTGCAAACTTAGACATTAAACTTGATATCCCATCATCAATATCATTAATAAACACCGAAAACAACAACGGACCCAACACTGAACCCTGAGGAACTCCACTAATAACATTAGTCCACGTTGAGCAGTGTCCATTGATTACCACTCTCTGTCTTCTGCCACTCAACCATCCCCTTATCCATAGCAGCAATTTGCCTCCAATGCCACACTGCTCCAATTTGTGCAGCAGTCTTCCATGTGCAACAGTATAAAAAGCCTTTCTAAGATCCAAATATATAATATCAAAGTTATTCCCTGCATCCAGTTCTTTTGTGACTACATCATAGTATCCAATCAAATTGGTCAGGCAAGACCTGCCCTTAACAAAACCATGCTGCGTCTGAGCTATAACTGAATTCTTGTCTAGATGATCCTGCAGTGCTTCTTTAACCAGTGCCTCCATTAATTTACCTGGAACAGAAGTTAAACTAACAGGTCTATAATTACTTGTGTCAGCCTTTGATCCTCCTTTGTGAATTGGGGTTACATTTGCACATCTCCAGTCTATGGGTACCTCCCCTGAGTCCAAAGAAGCTCTCATAATTATGGCTAGGGGTTTGCATACTTCCTTTGCTGCCTCCTTTAATATAACTGGATAGATCCCATCCACCCCAGGTGCCTTTTTTATGTTTATCCTCAACAATCTCTCCTCCACTTTCCTCTCAGTTATTACAAAATCATCCAGCTCACTGCCAATGTTTACTTTACCTACATCATTCTCCTTCCTGAATAACTCCTCATGCGTGAATGTAGATGCAAAATACTCGTTTAGATTGTTAGCCACCTGAGCAGGATCCTCAACTGTTGAACCATCAATATCCAGTGGACCAATCTGATTCATCCCTTTCCTTCTCGAGTTCAAGTATGTAAAGAACTCCTTTTTTTTTTCTGTTTTTCTTTGCATCCTTTGCCAAGGATTTTTCGTAGTCTGCCTTTGCCTGCCTAATCTCCTTTGTGACTTGGTTACAGACCAACTTATATCTATCATAGGCTTCCATGTCACCCATTAATTTGTATGTATCCCATGCATTTTTCTTCTCTGCCACATGTCTCATTAGTCCATCTGACAACCATTTAGGCCTAAACCTTGAACAATATTTCTTAGTTGGTATGTAAAGCCTGGTAGCCACCAAGATTAGTTCCTTGAATGCTTCCCATTTTGAGTTTGCTGTTGGTAACATCATCAGTTGGTTCCACTGTATAGAATTTAAATACTGTCTCAGACCATCATAGTCGCCTTTACGAAAACAAAAACCCTTCCCTTTACCTCTGATGGTAGTTACCTCCTTGAGTAAATCCCACTTCAACACACTGTGATCACTGCCACCTAGTGGTTCATTTATCTGCAGGTTCTTAATGCATGAAGAATCACTACTGATAATCAGATCAAGAGTATTGCTCCCTCTTGTTGCCTCACGAACATGCTGATGTAGAAAACAATCATCCAATAAATCCACAAAAGCCTTGCTAGTGTGCGAGTGACCAACCCACAAATTCCAGTCAATATCTGGGAAATTAAAATCCCCCATTATAAGACTCTCTGATTTACTGGCCCACTCTATTTCCCTGTACAATATATTATTATACTCATCAGAGTCGTTAGGCCTATAGCACACTCCTACTCTCAATTTTGATTTCCCTATGCTTATGTCACACCAAACTGACTCGACACTGCCCTGTCCATCGATGTCAACTGGCTTTACTTCCTTTGACTTTATGTGTTTCTTAATTAATAGCATAACCCCTCCTCCCCTCCTGTCCTGTCTATCCTTTCTATAAACATTGTATTCCCCAAATTCCAGTTCCGCATTACTTATATCTGTGTGACAACACGTCTCTGATATCCCAACAATATCTGCCTTTGATGTTTTGAGCAATACCTCAAATTCATCAAATTTATTTACCAAACTCCTAGCATTGGTGTACACGCAGGTATACATGCACCTGTTTCTATTCTTAGCTACCCTAACACAACCCATGTGTTTACTTGTAACGCAATGACTACCAGCAGTCTCTGAAATATCCTGCATCTTGTTTTTCAGACTTCTGCTCATTTGAATAGAAGCAGTGCAAGAATCACTTCCACCTCTGCCAGTGGCTACTGTTAATCTATTAGTCCTTGTATCCCCCCCCCAACTAGCAGTTTTCCGACCCACCTAACACTGCCTCGACAGCATCAGCAAAAATTCTTGCACCCTTTCTATTTAAGTGTATCCCATCCCTGTAGAAGCAATCTCTCCTGTTAACAAGTACAGTCCAGGCGGAAAAAAATTCTACCCCTTGAGCCTTGCACAATCCCTCCAGGGCCGAATTGATCGACAAGGCTCTCATCATATATTCCCTCCTATCGAGTCTGGGCAGAATTGCAGACACTTTCAAGTTCAACCCTAATTCACGGCTTTTTTTCAACAGTGACCTGTACTTGCTAAGTAATTCCGCCGGTCTCCTACTCTTAATATCATTAGTGCCAACGTGTACAACTATATCACCTTTTGTGCCCTTAAAAGATGATATCCGCTCTACAACGTCATCAACCTTTGCCCCTGGCAGACATACCCTGGTCCTATTCCACCTATCCTTTTTACAAAGCATGTTCCCCGTTTCCCTGACAATAGAGTCACCAACAACTACTAGTTCCTGTGGGACCAGCGCATTCTGCCTAGGGGGCTGCCCCTGTGTTGCCTGATGACCAAGTGCAAGCTCTGGCGTTGATGTGGGCAGCTGAGAGCTTGATGGGCCCCTCAATTTATTTCCTTCGAGGGCATCTACCCTGTCCTTCAAGGTCTCATAAAGGCCCATAACAACGCTGAGTTGTCGCCTGATTTCCTTGCACTCCTTACATCGTGCACACACAAAGACATCCCCCATGGCAGTATCATGTCCTGTACCCGACTGCTCCGCAAACATCAAGCAAACAGTGCATTTTAATAGACTGTGATTCAGAGGGCAACTGCCCCCCTCAGTTCTCCCCTGAACCAGAGCACTCCCATTAGCTTGAGCCTTTTGCTTTGCTGCTCTGGTCAGAGTCATGATTCCAATTTAATTCAATAAAATTTAAAACAAAAATTAAATCCTTAAGTTATATCCCAAAACAGTTATGTTATATATATATATATATATATATATATATATATATATATATATATTTTTTTTTTTTTTTTTTTCGGTATCTAGTGTTCCCTTTATACAACTTCCGTATCACGTGTACCACTATAGTTATGTATTAATTATTTGTTACGATTAAGTCGTTATATATATTTATAGAGTTAAAAATACAATATAATTGACAATAAAGTTTATCAAGATTAATAGATTTACTGATTAATTGACAATATTATATTATGAAATACTGTTCAAGGTTTAGGCCTAAATGGTTGTCAGATGAACTAATGAGGCATATGGCAGAGAAGAAAAATGCATGGGATACATACAAATTAACACGTGACACGGACGCCTATGATAGATACAAGTTGATCTGTAACCAAGTTACAAAGGAGGTTAGGCAGGCGAAGGCAGATTACGAGAGATCCTTGGCAAGGGATGCGAAGAAAAACAGCAAAGAGTTCTTTACTTATGTAAACTCTAGAAGGAAGGGGATGAATCAGATTGGTCCACTTGAGATCGATGGGTCAACTGTTGATGACCCTGCTCGGGTAGCTAACAAACTAAATGAATATTTTGCATCGACATTCACACATGAGGAGTTATTCAGCGAGGGGAATGCCAGAGGTGTATTCAACTCTAGCAGTAAGCTAGAGAATCTTGTAATAACTGAGAGCAAAGTGGAGGAGAAATTGTTGAAGATAAACACAAGAAAAGCACCTGGGGTGGATGGGATCTATCCAGTTATATTAAAGGAGGCAGCAAAGGAGGTAAGCAAACCCTTAGCCATAATTATGAGAGCTTCCTTGGACTCAGGGGAGGTACCCATTGACTGGAGATGTGCAAATGTGACCCCAATTCACAAAGGGGGATCAAAGGCTGACACAAGTAATTATAGACCTGTGAGTTTAACTTCTGTTCCCGGAAAATTAATGGAGGCACTGGTGAAAGAAGCACTGCAGGATCATCTAGACAAGACTTCAGTTATAGCTAGGACACAGCATGGTTTTGTTAAGGGGAAGTCTTGCCTGACCAATTTGATTGGATACTATGATGCAGTCACAAAAGAACTGGATGCAGGGAATAACTTTGATATTATATACTTGGATCTTAGAAAGGCTTTTGATACTGTTGCACATGGAAGACTGCTGCACAAATTGGAGCAGTGTGGCATTGGAGGCAAGTTGCTGCTATGGATAAAGGGGTGGTTGAGGGGGAGAAGACAGAGAGTGGTAATCAATGGACACTGCTCATCGTGGACTAATGTTATTAGTGGAGTCCCTCAGGGTTCAGTATTGGGGCTTTATTGTTTTCTGTATTTATAAATGATATTGATGATGGTATATCAGGCTTAATGTCCAAGTTTGCAGACGATACGAAGATTGGCAGGGTTGTCAAGGACACTACTGACACTATGCTGCTGCAACAGGATTTGGAAAGGTTGAGCAGATGGGCTGAGAGGTGGCAAATGAAGTTTAACATTGACAAATGTAAAGTACTACATATGGGAAACAGCAACCCCAGAGCAAAGTATCAACTCTGTGGTACTACACTGACAGTGGTAGAGAATGAAAGGGACCTGGGGGTGGTGGTGCAGGCAGATATGAAGTTCTCTGAGCAGTGCAGACGAGCTGCAAGAGTAGCTCATGGTGTATTGTCAATGATATATAGGAATTTTTCTAGCAGGGATAAGGAGGTGATTATTCCCTTGTATAAGGCAATGGTCAGGCCACACCTAGAGTACTGTATACAGGCCTGGAGGCCTCATTTCAGGAAGGATGTAGAGCTGCTGGAACGAGTACAGAGAAGGGCAACTAGATTGGTGAATGGGACAAAGGGGTTCTCTTACGAAGAAAGGCTTAAGTTTTGCAAATTACAGTGTCTGGAAACTAGGCACCAGCGGGGTGATCTGATAGAGGTGTACAAAGCCTTGAATGGTTTGAGCATGCTCAATGCTGATGGTATTCTTCCTCTAGCTCACAAAAATCACCTGAGAGGGCCTAAATTCAAATTGAGGAAAGACAGATGTAGGATAGATGTGCGGAAATTTGCCTTTAGCCAGCGGGTGGTTGGTGGGTGGAACAGACTTCCATCCCTTGTCGTGGAAGTTGATAGCCTAAATAAGTTTAAGGCTCAGCTGGACAGGTATTTCGAACGAACAGAGGGGTGAAGTGGAAGTGGTTATTTTTATTTATTTATGTTACTTAATTTTTTTTTTTTTTTTTTTTTGGCTGATGCTGCATAAGCTTGCTTTCTTGCATCAAATGCCTCTACTAATGCTAATGCTAATGCTATGCAGTATACTACACTAAGCTTATGCTATCGTGTAAAAATGGCAGGAATTCACGAACGGTATTTCTACGGACTCGTAAGTATTGATTAGCTTCGAAATCTCGCTATCTCAATTTAGAATAAACTAAGGATTCTGACTAAGTCTATAATCTACTTATAGAAGATAATTTGATATAACAATTGGTTAATAAATCGACTAAATTTGGTTAAAAGACCTCTCGTTCAATTTGTGACACGTGGATTTGATACCGTTACCGATACTAAGTAATATCTACGAAATCTCTGTCTAAGTTAAACTTTAAACTAAGTATCGTAACTAGGAATATAAAGCTACTCTAGAAAATAAGTTAATATGACAATTTAAACTAATAAAGCAGAAAATAAATCAGGAAAAACTTCTCTGTTTGAAGAGCTTTAAGGAGCAATGTCTGCACAGGCTAAACTCGCACCCAGACACCTCCGATGATTTTGCTCCGATGGTGCCAGCATTAAGCTTGGGAGAAAATCTGGAGTGAGCACTAGGATTGCAAAAGAGTTTCCAAACATAATAATATGGCATTGCTTACATCAATCACCTCCATCTTGTTTTAGATGATTTGATAAAGGAAAAAAACCAAGTAAATCATTTTAAAATATTTATTGATAACATATTTACTATTTTTCATCAATCCAATAAGAACTAAATTGAACTTTCCAAAATAACCGAACAACTTAGAATTGAAATTATAAAGATTGGTAGAATTTTGGGACCAAGATGGGCTGCCTGTAAGTTTAAGGTCAACCCTAGCTGTGTGGCGTGCTTATCCAGCGCTACATTGCTATTTTTATTCAAATAAAAAGTGCTTAGGTATGGCTGCCCGTCTTGAAAATATACATTTTATAACTGATTTGGCATTGATGATTGATATTTTAAGCGAAATTTCTCTTCTTTCAAATGTGCTGCAAGCAAGATATATAGATATAATAAAGGGTGAAAAACTTGTGAAAAGTTCTATTAAAGCATTTCAAATGTTTGGAAAGGAAAAGGATCCATACGAAAAAAAAGTTGATGAATTAATTACTTCAGAAATCTTCAAAAATATAAAATTTGTAGAAAATCATTGATTTGTCGGGCTTCCTCGGGAAAAACTTTTAGAAAATATCGTACAAATTTGAAAAAAAGACTAATGGATTGTGAACATTTAAAAGCAAGTTGTAGCCAATTTCAAGATAGGAATAAATTACAATTTCTCAATTTTTTGGAGCCAGATTACTGGAATATTGTAGTAGTATTAGTTCCATGGAAAGCAGCTGAAGAACAATTACTCGTATTTAATGACATTTTTATTTACCAAATTGATATTAATGATTATCGAGATTTCGTAGAAAATGTTTTAAAAAATTCCCAGAATTATGCAATTCCTGAAAGTGTTCAAAGAGCTAAAAATATTGTCAGAACAATTGTTGTAAGTTCAGCAGAAGCGGAAAGGGGTTTTTCAAAGATGAACATAATACGTTCAGAGAAGAGAAGTCACCTAACTGTTTCTAATATATCAAACACAATGACCATTAGTCTAATCAGCCTGCCTCTAAAGGAATGGGATCCTACTCTTACAGTGAAAAGACGGTTAAGGATAAATCACTCAGCCGATGATGCTCGGATAAAAGCGAAGAAAATTGAAAGTGAGGACGCCAATCAAGAAGCAATATGGAAATATCTTAAATAACAGTTTTGTTTTTTTGTCAAGTATTATTTAATATTTTTTCATTAATATTTTAAAACTCTTTCTTATAACATAATCTAGTTTTGTGAATCTCTTTTACTGTTCTTATTTAATTATTAACTGCATGAAATAATAAACTACCTTTCGGTATATAGTTTATTTATACTTAGAATGGTCATTAGGACAGTGAACTGTTTTGTTAAATTATTTGAATCCCACCACCAACCAGCCTTCAGCCAGCGGGTAGTTGACAGCTTAAATAATTTTAAGGCTAAACTAGATAAACATTTGGAGGGACCGGATGTGTGAAATGGGAAGGTTTTTTTTTTTTTTTTTTTGGCTGATGCTATATAAGCTTGCTTTCTTGCATCTTATGCCTCAACTAATGCTAATAACTGAGAATAAGTGAAGGAGAAATTGTTGAAGATAAACATAAGAAAGGCACCTGGGGTGGATGGAATCTATCCAGTTATATTAAAGGAGGCAGCAAAGGAAGTAAACAAACCCTTAGCCATAATTATGACAGCTTCCTTGGACTCAGGGGAGGTATCCATGGACTGGAAATGTGAAAATGTGACACCAAACCACAAAGGAGGATCAAAAGAGGCACAGGTTATTAAAGACCTGTTAGTTTAACTTCTGTTCCAGGGAAATTAATGGTTTGTTGTTGTTTGTTATTTGGTTTTTAGGAGCATTAGCAACTAGGGCCATATTGCTCCGGGATATGGGTGGTCATTCCCTGACCTTTCCGCATCCTCCGTATTTGGTGGTGACGGGCTCGAACCCCGGTCTAATCAAGAAGCGTGTGCTACGCACTGCTGCTCCTTCCCACCTGGCTACGGAGGCGCCTGGAAATTAATGGAGGCACTGGTTAAAGAAGCATTGCCGGATCATCTAGACTAGACTTCAGTTATAGCTCGGACACATCATGAGTTTGTTAAGGGGAAGTCTTGTCTGACCAATTTGATTGGATACTATAATGTAGTCACAAAGGAACTGGTTGCAAAGAATAATTCTGATGTCATATGTTTGGATCTTAGAAAGGCTTTTGATACTGTTGAACATGGAAGACTGCTGCACAAATTGGAGCAACAAATTGGCATTGGAGGCAAATTCCTGGAACAGATAAAGAAACTGTTGAGTGGGAGAAGACAGATGATAATCAATGGACACTGTTCTTCATGGACTAATGTTATTAGTGGAGTTCCCCAGGGTTCAGTGTTGGGTCCATTGTTGTTTTCTATATTTATTAATGATACTGATGATGGTATATCAGGCTTAATGTCCAAGTTTGCAGATGACACAAAGGTCAGCAGGGTTGTTAACGACACTAATGACAGTATGCTGCTGCAACAGGATCTAGAAAAGTTGAGTAGATGGGCTGAGAGGTGGCAACTGAAATTTAACATTGACAGATGTAAAGTACTGCATATGGGAATCAGTAACCCCAGAGTAATGTATCAACTGTGTGGTACTACATTGACAGAGGTAGAGAATGAAAAGGACCTGGGAGATATGAAGTTTTCTGAGCAGTGCAGACGGTCTGAAAGAGTAGCTCATGGTGTCTTGTCAATGCTATACAGGAATTTTTCTAGGCAGGGATAAGGAGGTGATTATCCCCTTGTATAAGGCCATGGTCAGGCCACACCTTGAGTACTGTATACAGGTCTGGAGGCCTCATTTTAAGAAGGATGTACAGCTGTTGCAATGAGTATAGAGAAACAGAGAAGGGCAACAAGATTAGTGAATGGAACACAGGGTTCTCTTTGAAGAAAGGCTAAGTTTTGCAAATTACAGTGTCTGGGGACTACACACCTGTGATCTGATTGAGGTGTGTATAAAGCCTTGAACTGTTTGAGCATGTTCAATGCTGATGGGATTCTTACTCTTGCTCAGAATAATCGCCCAGAGGGCATAAATTCAAATTGTAGGATAGATGTGTAGAAGTTTTCCTTTAGCCAGTGGGCGGTTGATTGCTTGAACAATCTTCCATCTGTTGTTGTAGAGGTTGATATTTTAAACAGATAAAAGGCAGAACTAGACGGAGATTTGGAGTGAGTGGATGGGTGAAATGAGAAGAGTGTGTTTTTTTTTTTTTTGGCTGATGCTATATAAGCTTGCTTTCTTACATCGTGTGCCCTTGCTAATGCTAATGGATAGCAGGATGGCTTCAGGGCAGGAAGCAGAAGGGGTGAGTTAAATGGTTATTCTTTAGATTGGGTTATGTAAGAAGAGGAGTTCCCCAATGTTTTTGGGGAACTCCACTATTGTTTTTGATTTCCTCAAATGACATCGGTGAAGGAATAGAGGGCATGATATCTAAATTTGCAGATGATGTAAAGATTGGTAGAGTAGTTAATGGTCACTGCCAAGCAGAGCTTCTTCAGTGTGGTATAGATAGACTTCAGGAGCGGTCAGAAGAGTGGCAGCTATGCTTAATTCAGCAAAATGCAAAGTCTTATACCTGGGGAACAGCAACCCCAAAATAACTTATACACTTGGTGGAGTTGAACTGAAGTCAGTATTGGGACTTGGGAGTTATGATACGGTCAGACATAAAGCTCTCCAAGCATTACAGACAAGTTGCAAGGCCATGATGTCATATCAATGATTTATCGAACATTTTCTAGTAGAGATAAGGACTTCACAATCCCATTATATAAGGCTATTGTTAGCCACACTTGGCATACTATGTTCAAGTATGGACATGACACCTAAAAAAAAGACCTCGAGCTACTTGAAAGGGTCCAAAGACAGGTAACTCGCCTAGTGAGATTGGTAAAAGGGTACCCATATGAGGAAAGACTTCAAATATGTGGGTTGCACACCTTGGTAACTAGGCACCATAGACGAGGCTTCATTGAGGTGTTTAAGGCCCTGAGAAGCAATAGTAAAATGAACGAGGATGAAATTTTCACTGTTGTAAATGATTCTAGAACTAGGGGCCATAAATTCAAGTTATGGGGGACACATTTAGACTAGATTTCAGGAAGTTTTATTTTAGTCAGCGAGTTATAAATTACCAGAATAGGTTACCTACATGGTTGGTAGAGGCCAACAGTTTGGGGAAATTGACAGGTCAGTTGAATAGTTACCTATGGGAGGAGGGAAATGCATAGGTTGTCTATTTCTTTTTCTTTTATTATTTATTTATTTAATTTAATTTTTTTATATTATTATTATTTTATTCTTTTTTTTCTTTCTTTGGTTGGTGCAGTATAAGCCTTAGGCTTCCTTGCACCATATAGCCATTACTAATACTAATAATAATATCCAGCTGTATAAACTTTTCAAAGATAAAAGAATTTGAAATAGTATCAAAATCCATGAGAAAACTACATACAGTTCTAAACAATCACTCTATTCAATCTGCCTTTGCATTCCGAATAAATGATTTAGTTTATAATATTTCCTGTAAAGACTGCGATTCTTCATATCAGGGTTCAACGCAAAGCATATTAAACATGACGGTTAAACAACGTACAGCATCCATCCTTGTTTCCCGTTCTTCTGCATCAGAATTAGCTTTCCCCGCAGAACAAATGATACAATACACCTTTTTCTTTAATGAGGCAAAGGTTTTTAACATTCACCATAATTACACAAAATTATTAATAACAGTATGAAATTAAATTGCATCAAAATTCAATTAATCTGCATCAACTCTATCCCATTTTGGACCCTTGGTGTTTCATATGCATGCACCAAGAAAGCAACTAATCTCTCACCTTTAAATTCTGTCATACATTTTGTGCTATACTACCCTGTGATCATGAATGTTGTTGAAAGCCTTGTCAGCTTCAGGATAGTTTGTTAATTGTATCATATTCATATTCACTCTTTTCATTATTGATGATAATGTCTTCTGTCACTTGTAAGTATTGGTTGGTAGTTTAATGTGTTGTGGGATCGGGTTAGTATTAGTAATGGCCGCATGGTGCAAGAAAGCCTATGGCTTATGCTGCACCAGCCAAAAAAAAAAAAAAAAAAAATCCGAACAAAACAATGATAAAATTAAAAAAAAAATAATAATAAATAATAATAATTAATAAAAAAAACAGGAAATTAACCTATCATCCTACGTGCTTCCCTTACCCGAAAGTACTATCCAGATGACCTTTGAATTTCCCTAAATTGTCGGCTTCTATCACCCATGTAGGCAACTTATTCCAGTAATTTATAACTCTCTGGCTAAAATAAAACTTCCTGCAGTCCAATTTAAACATTTCCCCCTGTAACTTGAATTTATGTCCCCTAGTTCTAGCATCATTTATAATCTTGAAAATTTCGTCCTCATTCATTTTACTGATGCCTCTCAGAGCCTTAAACAACTCAATCAAATCTCCTCTAAGGTGTCTAGTTTCCAAACTCTGCAACCCACATATTCGAAGTCTTTCTTCATAAGGACGCCCTTTTGCTGATCTCACCAGGCGAGTTACCTGTCTTTGCACCCTTTCAAGAAGCTCGATGTCTTTCTTTAGGTGTGGTCTCCATACTTGAACACAGTATTCCAAGTGTGGTCTAACAAAAGTGTTATATAATGGGATTATCACATCCCTATCTCTACTTTCAAAAGTTCTATAGCTCATCGATAAAACACCATGAGCCTTCCTTGCAACCTGTTTACAATGCTCAGAGAATTTCATGTCTGACTGTATTGTAACACCCAAGTCCCTTTCCTCCAGTACTGGGTTTAGTTGAACTCCACCAAGTGAATAAGTTATTTTGGGATTACTATTTCCCAGGTGTAATACCTTACACTTTGTTGGATTAAAGCATAGCAGCCTCATGATCCTTGGGGAACCCCACTTCTTAAATCAACCCAATCTGAGGAATAGCCATTTATCACAACCCTCTGCCTCCTGCCCTGAAGCCATCCTTCTATCCATCTAAGGATTTTCCCAGTAATTCCAACCTGTTCCAGCTTATAAAGCAACCGCTCATGTGGGACTAAGTCAAAAGCTTTGATGAAATCTAAATAAACAATGTCGAAATTATTCCCTAAATCCAGCTCGTGAGTGACCCTTTCAAAATAGCAAACCATATTTGTTAAACATGATTTTCCCTTTACAAAACCATTCTGAGTATCCTTGAGAATTTCAATTCGATCCAAACGATCCTGAATTCCACCCTTGATCATTTCCTCCGTGATTTTCCCTACTACTGAAGTCAGACTGACAGGTCGATAATTTCCAACTTCACTTTTAGAGCCACCCTTATGTATGGGAGATACATTTGCCTTTTCCAGTCCAAGGGAATCTCCCCAGTCTAGCGATGCTCGCATAATTAGCCTCAATGGTTCAATGCACTCGCTTGCCGCCTCCCCTAAGATTATAGGGTATATTCCATCAACTCCAGGAGCCTTACTGGTCTGTAGGCTCGAAAGTTTTTTCATTAAATAATCTTTCGAAATTTCAATATCATTAATTACATATTTTTTAACTTCGCTCCCACAATTTCTCATTGCCACAAAAGGTTTTTCATTTGTAAATATCGATGCAACGGCAGCTGGTGTATTTAATACTATCCCCTTTCCCTTATGTAAAGGTCCGATCTGGTTTGTCCTGCTCTTCTTGGCATTTATATATGTGAAGAATTCTTTATCCCCCCCCCCCCTCTTTGCTCTGTTTGCTAGTGATTTCTCATAAACTGCCTTTGCCTGTCGAACCTTTTCTGTGGCTCTATTACACATCACCTTGTAGCTGTTATAGCCTTCAGTACTTTTTATTGCTCTGTAACCTTTCCATGCCACCTTTTTCTGCTCAAGTAATGTGGCAACTTCACTATTCATCCAACTTGGAACCCTTCTCGTGGAGTATTTTTTTAATAGTATATACGCATTCAAGGCTTGTTTGTTTGTTGTTTTGGTTTTTAGGAGCATTAGCAACTAAGGCCATATTGCTCCGGGATATGCGGTGGTCATTCCCTGACCTTTCCGCATCTTCCATATTTGGTGGTGACGGGCTCGAACCCCGGTCTAATCAAGAAGCGTGTGCTACGCACTGCTGCTCCTTCCCACCTGGCTACGGAGGCGCCTGCATTCAAGGCATCTGTGATTAATGTTTTAAAAGCGTACCACAGTTCAATTGTATTCATTCTCAGCGCGATATCTACCCAGTTAATAGAGGCCATGTAGTACCTTAACGCATCGTAATTTCCTTTTCTGAAATTAAAACCCATTCCTTTGCCTTTTACTTCTGCTACCTCTCTTGTCATCATCCTCCGTATAACTCCGTGATCACTTCCTGCTACTGGTTCCTCTACTGTCAGCCCTGTTATGTCATCTGATTCATGTGTGATGATGAGGTCTAGGGGTTTGGAGCTCTTAAATCATTGATACCAGGTACGTTGGATCATCAATTTTTCTTTAGGTGTAAGAATATAGTTATTTTTATTTAATTCATTTGTATAATTGAGTGTCAGCATCAAAGAGTTCTACAAGTAACTATTAAGGTAATTCCTCTCATTCACTTGTTAATTGATTTATAATGTAGAACATATTGAGTCTTGCTGCTGTTGTATTTATTAAATTCATTTACTATGTAATTACTTGTTAAAAATTTATAAACAGATCTTAAGATTTTATATTTTCTACCTTGAGCACAAGTAGAGCCTACCATATTTATATAGAGAGGCCTATTAAAAGTTAAAAATTGCTGTGACAGTATATCAGCAACCATGCTTGTCTTCTGTACCACTCTTGCTGTAATTACCAGGATTACAGAATCTCTAAGATTTTTAAAGGAATGGTGATTAGCCTAAGGCAACTTAAATTTTGGCACACATGGGAGAGGTGTAATGAAGAAGCCACTTATATTACTAGATTGTTGATAAACTGTTCTGAAAATATTGCAGTTCTCAACTTCAATTGAGAACTGCAATGTTTATTCTTCTTTAAAGAGAGTATTAAATGATATTTACTCACGGGGCACTTCTTTGATAGCGCACACTAAGCTTCATAAGAGAAGTTATTGCAAATTCCTTTGTAATTAATGTCATCTGACTGCTACTAATAATTTTCTCATAGATATCTATCACCTGATCTTCAGATACCTATAAAATATTTTAAACATTTATTTTAAGTCTGATTAAAATTGAAATTCTTAATTTTACTGATAAGCAAGAGTGTCAATGCATGCACACTGCCTATGGATTCATTAAACTGTCTTGTAACATAATCTCATTTACTACAGAAAGTTTTAAGCAAAAGATAAAAAAGACAATGATTTCAATAATAGCAACATTTATAATTATATATTACCAGCACTGCTCACTGCAAAACAGCATAATCATTCATGAGTATTGGTAATAATTTTCACTTAGATCTGAATTTCAAATTAAGCATCAAACTGGACTTATATTCAAGTTTCATCTCAACATATTATTCTGTGCATGTTTCTGGGACTGCTTTTATAGAATCTGTCTCAGCAGCACTTAATATTTATTAAGGATCGTAATATGTTAGTATTAGTATTAATAGTGGCAAATGAGGCAAGAAAGCAAGTTTATAACAGCATCAGCTAAAAAAAAAAAAAAAATCCCAAGGTTCTGACCCATGGATCTTTGCAACAATGTTATATTCTTCCTTGAATTTATTCAAGGAAGAATAACATTGTCGCAAACATTGTAACATTGTCCCATCCACTTCCATAACAACAGATGGAAGCTGTTCCAACAATCAACCATAAGCTGGCTGAAGTCAAACTTCTGCATATCTATCCCCTGAACCATCCTTCCTCAACTTGAATGTATGCCCTCTAATGGGTGTAGTCTCAACGTGGAAGAATGCCATTAACATTCAACTTACTCGATCCATTCAAAGCTCTAAACACCTCAATTAGATCTCCCCGCAGGTGCCTAGCCTTAAGACACTGCAATTTGCAGAACTGAAGTCTTTTGTTCCTTTTATATGGTTACCCATTCCAGTAGATCTACATCCTTCCTAAAGTGAGGCCTCCAGACCTGCATACAGGACTCAGCCTAACCGTGGCCTTATACACTCAGAGAATTTCATATCTGACTACACAATTAACCCAGGTCTTTTTCATTTTTCACTACTCTTACCACACAGTTGATAAGTTTCTCTGGGGTTACTGGTACCCTTATGCAGTACCTTGCATTTGTCTATGTTAAACTTCAATTGCCATTTCTCAGCCCACTAACCCAACTTTCCTAGATCTTCTGAAGTAGCTCACCCCGATGACTGTCGTAACCAACCTGCCAACCTTTGTATCACTGAAAACTTAAACATTAAGTCGGATATACTTCCATCAATATCATTAATAAATATTGAAAACAATAATGGGCTCAGCACTGAACCCTGGGGAATTCCATTAATAACAATATTCCACAAAGCACTCAGATTTAAGTCAAGAACTCAATGATATAAGGCATATGGAACACGTAATGATCATCCCGATTATCATGTCAACCACTGGCATGGTGCCAAAGAGCCTCCATAAGAACCTAGGAACAATGGGCCTCCCAGAGAACACTTACATGGAACTCCAGAAATTCACAATCCTGAACACCTGTAGGATAGCAAAAGAGCTTCTGAACCAACAATAATACTAGTAACCAGACAGAACCAAACAACCCATTCACCTCGTACCAGTACCCATCATGGGAGTTTTAGATGCTGCATTTATGCTTGCCATCCAAGACTCAATGGCGGATGTAGGGTGGCACACCATCTTGCATGAATACAGTATCCTGAAGGCACCCACGTTGTTGCAGCTCTGGTATTGCAAAATTTGCCAACATTTCATAATATCGCTGTCCAGTGATGGAACAGGTGTGGGGTTCAGTCTGTGTTACCTGTTCAAAAAAATATGGCCCAATCATGAAAGTGGCCGTAATGAATATCAGAAACTACTGAATATACATCACCAGGTAACCCGAAGTGACATATGACATATGTCAATGATGCCATTTGGCCTCAGAAATTATCCAACACTTGCGGCAGGATGCAGTGTGATCACCCATAAGGAGTGCACTCACAGACATGACCAGATCGCCAGGAAAATACATCAGAGCTAGTGAAGACATATCAGTTGATCAAAGGAAGGTACAAGTACGAACCCCAGGGTGTACAGCTTGTGGGTTGGGGGTCTAGGGACCCCAACCCACAAGCTGTACTGGGACTGAAGAATAATAACAGATATGACAATCCTACAGAACAGACTGGATATAACCCTTGTCGACAAGAAGGAAAAGGCTACCTATCTCATCAACATAGTAGTGGCCAACACTGGCAACCTCCAGAAAACCTATGAGGAAAAGAACAGGAAGAGTACACAGACCTAAGACAGGACGTTGTTGTTATTTGGTTTTTAGGAGCATTAGCAACTAAGGCCATATTGCTCCGGGAATATGCGGTGGTCATTCCCTGACCTTTCCGCACCCTCCGTATTTGGTGGTGATGGGCTCGAACCCCGGTCTAATCAAGAAGCGTGTGCTATGCACTGTTGCTCCTTCCCACCTGGCTACGGAGGAGCCCTAAGACAGGAGATCAAAGAGATGTGGCACACGAAACAAATAATGACCATCCCGATCACCATGTCAACCACTGGTATG
Organism: Mastigoproctus giganteus; assembly: GCF_048544385.1. Lineage (NCBI taxonomy): Eukaryota > Metazoa > Arthropoda > Arachnida > Uropygi > Thelyphonidae > Mastigoproctus > Mastigoproctus giganteus. The sequence continues at coordinate 78,111,544 of NC_143584.1, read as the reverse complement.
GTACTAAAAAACCCTACATTAGAGCCTAGCAGCAATAGTTCTTCCAGAGGACAACTACAAGGAACTCCAGAAAGAAAATAATTACATAATAATGCATCAAAATAAAAATAATTCCGTTATGTTTACCATGAATTTGGTTTGGGCAGACTTTAAACACATGGCACTTATAGTTTATGTGATGGTGGCAACCAGCCATCTTCTTTCCAGACAACAGCAAAAAAAAAAAAAGAAAAAAAGAAAAAAAAAAGTCTATACACAGGGTTGTTAAAATTAAAATATCCCTAAATAGAGGGCTCTGCAGCAAGTTCTAAGGCTTGTACTGAAGAGAAATTTGGACAACAAGTACAATAAAGAATGTGCTCGCCATTTATTGGAAAAAAATATATATATATTACAAAATTTGTCACTATATGGCACTGTGGCAATACAAATCACTTGAACAGCGCTACAATTGATCAATGTGTCCTCCATTTTGGTCAACAACAGTTTCCATTCGAGGAACAGCATTTTCTATAGCAGAACGTAACTTATCAACTAGAATAGCCAACACGTGACGTCTAATGCTGTTCTTCAGATTTGCCAAAGTTTGACATCCTTCCTGATGCACCTGGTTCTTCAAAAAACCCCACAACCAGAAGTTGCATGGGATGAGGCCAGGTGATCAGGGTGTCCAAGATGTCTGGAAACAATGGCTGATGACCCATTCGTCTGTAAAGTGTTGCCCTAGCAATCTTTGGACACAATGGCAGATGTGGGGTGGCACACCATCTTGCATGAATATGGTATCCTGAAGGTACCCACGTTGTTGCAGCTCCGGTATTGCAAAATTTGCCAACGTTTCATAATATCACTGTCCAGTGACGGAACAGGTGCGGGGTCCAGTCAGTGTTACCTGTTCAAAATAATATGGCCCAATCATGAATGTGGTCATAAATCCACACCACACTGTCACTTTTGGAGAATGCAACGGGACTTATTGGATAACTCGAGGGTTTTCTGTTGCCCAAATATGACAGTTGTGCGTATTCACTTGTCCATTTAAGCAGAAGTGGGCTTCATCATTCCAAAGGATGTGCCATGGCCAAGTGATATCCACTGTCATTCGTGCCAGAAACTGAAGTGCATATGTGAAACAAATATCTGCATCACCCTGCTTTAGCTGCTGTAGTATGTGCATCTTGTAAGGATAATACCACAACACCTGACACATTACTAGCCATACAGTGGAATATGGCATGTTCACTTTACGAGAAACAGCTGGCACACTTGCGCTACCACATGGAGATTGACTTGATAAATCCACGACAGCCATATCTTCAACACAAGAGGAATCAGTCCACTCGTTTTCAACCTCTACCTGGTTGAACACCAAGATGTCCTGTCGCTTCAAATTTTGCAATCATTTGAGTACAGCACAAACAGTCATAGGTCCACGCCTTATGCATTTACTATGCCGGAATTCTCTGATAGCCACAGCTGCATTGTTTCTGTTCTGATAGTACAGCTTCACTAATAGCACCTTTTCCTGCAACATCCCGTTTCCCGTTGTTGGAATTGCTGCTGTAGTGCAGGCAAACATCTACTGTACGATTTTTAAGAGACTGCTTTGTTTTTATACAGTACGGTAGAGCTGAGCAGTGGCGCTGTGGCAATAACTTATGATTATGCAAATAATGTAAGTTATTTGCATAATTATAACTAAGATAGTTACGTGCCATACAGTGACAAATTTTGTAACTAATTTTTTTTCTTTTTTCTAATAAATGGTGAGTGCATTCTTTAGCAGAACTTGCTTCAGAGCCCTCTACATAGGGATACTTTAATTTTAACAACCCTGTATATATATATATATATATATATATATATCTGATAATAAAATAAATATGATATTTAAATAAAATCATCAGCCAGTAGTACGGCAATAATGCAGAGCGAAATGAAACGCAAAATAATATAAAATAAACAAACAGGGAAGGGAAAGTAGAGATAATAGGACAAAAAGGTAGTCGATAATCCCCTGTATAATTTAGTCAATTAAGTCATTAAACCCAATTAATAAAAAACGATATAAATTTAAATAATGCCAATTATTTAAATTTTTTTTTTTAATTATTCTTTTCCTTTCTATTATATAAGCTGGTTAAGCTTGCATTATGTCAGTGGTGTGGCTCTGATCAAGAGTGCTGTCTGTTCTATAGATTATTTTTCGCTGCATAAGGACCACCGCCATGCAAATCCTCTGCATTGGTTGATCTATCGGAGAATGGAGGGGTGGTTTGGTTCTTCGATATTTCTGCCTTTGCGATGATTTGTATGACGATTGAAATGCAGCGATTCCATGACCATTATTGGCCTCGTGGTCCTCTGTCGATATGGGGCATGATGGTCAGTCTATTATTTTGATATTTTAGTTTTTTGGTAGTTTCTTTAACCCTTTTTTGGTGATATTTCACGTCTTTTGGAACTGGTACCTTCAAGGGCGGTACCGCTAAATTATTTATAATTGGCATTATTTAAATTTATATCGTTTTTTATTAATTGGGTTTAATGACTTAATTGACTAAATTATACAGGGGATTATCGACTACCTTTTTGTCCTATTATCTCTACTTTCCCTTCCCTGTTTGTTTATTTTATATTATTTTGCGTTTCATTTCGCTCTGCATTATTGCCGTACTACTGGCTGATGATTTTATTTAAATATCATATTTATTTTATTATCAGATATAATTAGGCATCATGTGGAGGATGTGCATTTGCTGCCTCTAATGATAGCTACATAGTCATATTTATTTATTTCTATTACTTTTACCTAACTTTTACCTCACATAATATATATATATATATATATAGTAATTTTGGCATTGTTTGGGATATAAACATAACTACAAAACAGGTAGAAATTTAGAATTCAAATAGTGGAAATTTTGTTTCTGTTATATATATAAAAAAAAACCATTTACTAATAATTAAAAAACAGCACAAACACTCCCAGACAAGCAGGATAGTTTTACACTAAATAAAAATCAAATAATAATGCATAAAACTGGCAATAAGGCTTTAACAAATGAATAAATTAAATTGTAAAAAGCTCATTGAAACTGGGGATAACAGGTCTACTAAAGTTAGAAATCAGTGATTGTAAAATATTTTCTTGTAAACTTTATCATGAAGCCAGAATCAGAATCAACATCAAAACAATTAGCTAACTTGACCAGGATGTTAACTAATAAAGAAGAAGAGTGAAGAGACAGTGTTTCTGATAAGTCTTAGGTGAAGTTTGCCACTGAAGAAGGTCCCAGATGTTGAGGAAGTCACTTTGGCCACTGATCAGATATACAAAATAGTGAACTGTTTTATACTGCCAGCAAACAGTAATAGGTATTATTTCAATTTGTTGGTATAGTTGATGTCAAGATGACACAATGTGAAATCCAAAGTTTGCATTTAACCAGCTGATGAGAAAATAATTATAATCAGCTCACATGATAGGATGGATTTCAAGATGCAGAAGCAGATTGGTGATGCATTGAGAAAGTTAGGTAGACAGAGGGCAAAATATTATTTCTGTATAACTTTCAGATTATGAATCAGGTAAGACTGCACTTCATAAATCAAAAGGCTGTTAGGAACAGTAGAACGAGGCTTTGTGTAGTGGACTAAGAAGAGAATTTCATAACCAGCTGCACAGTTCGGCTAAAAATTTAATCGGGTTTATAGGGGGACACAATTTATATTGGGTTCTAACTTGTAGTAAAGAGGAAACTGAAGAAGGGACAAACAATAAGAGCAAACTCTGTTTTTGAGAGGTTGATATGCAAACCAGAAAGTCAATATGCATTCATGAAGTTATGATACGATGCTGAGCTTCTCGTTCTATTATACATAATGGAATGAGAAGGCTGGAAGGGGCATGAACAGCCAGAAAAATATCACTAGCACAAGATCTAAAGAGATGGCTAATTAAAATAAAAACGTCCCTTTGGAGTTCTAGTACCACCCAATTTATGTTCTCTAAATGTGACTAGCATCAGACTGTAAATGTAAATTCCAAAATAAGCTTCATATGCACTACAAAATTTGGTCACCGTCTTCAGCCTGCTTTGGGCCTATAAAAAATCCACAACATAGCAGAATGAGTCTACAGATAACAAACCTTAACTGGGCAGCAATAACATTGTGTTTTAAATCATCTTACTCTAATACTTACTCAGACCTGGCTGTTGAATTTTTTTTTTTTTTCTTTTTTTTTTTTTTTTTTTTGGGGTGGGGGAAAGGAGGAATGAAATCTTTTATTCAACATTGCACTCAAAAGTCTACCTTCATCTAAAGAACAGTTTCAAAAAAATATGGTAAAGCAGTTCACAATAAATTAATTAATGGTTTTTTTTTTTTTTTTTTGTTAGTTGCTGGCACATCAGCTTCTGTGGCTATAATGCACCTCCCAAAGTTTTTGCATTTTACTCTGATCCGAGCCCGAAGTGGGATTCGAACCCGCGACCTTTGGGTTGCCAGGCAGGCACTTTACCCACCTGGCTAGCCGGGTCGGCTTACTTAATGCACATATGGCATTACATTTATTATTATTATTATTATTATTAGCTACACGGTGCAAGGAAGCCTGAGGCTTATGCTGCACCAGCCAAAAAAAAAAAAATCCCGGAGTTAAATCACCAAAAAAGAAAAGAATTAGGATATCCAGCTCAGGACCCTGGGTATGCCAAGCCCATACGTGAGTCCCTGGGGATAATTTCAGGCACTTTAGATTTTTATTTCTTAATAATTGAGTACTTTATTTTTCTGTGATTAATTGAAATGAAAAGTAATTAACTTGTTACTAAATAATTACTGATTGATTAACTAATAATATATAAAACCAATTGTTTCACTTCACATGCCTCACAACATAATATTCACTCTATGTTTTTTAACACTTTGTACTTAACAATGAATGAAACAAAACACACATTGCAAGTTCAGTAATTTAATAAATAATAAATTTTAATATACTGCCAACCTTTCATAATGCATTTACTTATTTCTTACCAAATGTTAATAACTGAAATATAATGCATATTTAAAATTTGTGATATTATTAATAATAATATGCAAATAGTAATAATTTCATGGCTTATGTATTTAGCAAACCGATAACAAAAAAATGAGAAAAAAGTAACAACTTTTAGGTCCAAACCAAGAGATTTCATTTCTGCACATCTGACGTACTGCTCATTCACCCCTCCCAGCACACAGCAACAAACAATTTCCTGTACTTCAGCGACATATATCATACATGGATAGCCTATGCCAGGGATGAACAACCTCCAGCCCACGGGCCAAATCTGGCCTGTGAATGGGCATAATCTGGCTTGCAGTCGTTTTCAAAATATATATAATAAACAGCCTGCTGAGAATTTATATCATGAAATTATGTTTATTGTAATTTTTATTATATTTGCTGTTATTAAATTGCTTTTAACATTTTGATTGCACAATAACTATAAATCATTTGAATTTGTGCCATATATCATGACTCGAGTAAACAAAAGTGTTGCTAAACAGTAAGTAAGCAGCAGTGTTGCTAAACGGTAAGCAAGCATAGCTTCTGGCAACACTGGTAAGCAGGCATTGACTTGGACGCAGTTGGTAGTGGTTCCCAAACTCTTGGCTCTGCTGAATGTGATTGCAGTGCAAGTGTATATTTCTTTACAACAGCAAATGTCAGTGAATAATTGAAGGATAAAAGTAAATAATTTGGAGAGGATTTACCATTTTATTTTTATGAAAGTATTTATTGAAACCTATTGCGTTAATCTTAGATTTTCAATGCATAATTGAAAATCTAAGATTAACGTTTGATAAAATATTTAAAATTATAATAATTAATTATTATTATTTTTTTTTGTCTACGAATATGTTTATTAAAGGTTATTTTTTTATTAGGATGGCTATACCATATAAACAGAGAAAGGTAGATTTGAAACATCGTACCTTTCAAGAAAAGTGGACAAATGGCTTTTTTTGTGATAGACAGAAATAATAAACCAATGTGTTTAATTTGTGTAGATGTGATTTCGGTTAGCAAGGAACATCAAAAAAGACATACAACTAAATGATAAATGATAGTGAAATTATGACAAGTTTATAGGACAAGAAAGGATTATAAAATTGAAAATTTTAAAAAATATTTAAAAAAACAGATGAATCTATTTTTAAAAAATACACTAGAATCAGAAGTTGCAGAGAAAGTAAGCTGCACAATTGCATCAAAAATTGCAAAAAGTTCAAAGTTTTTTCGGATACTGAATTTATTAGACCGTATGCTAGCTGCAGTCGAAACAATATGCCCTGAAAGTAAAAAGAAATTTGAAAACATAAGCTTATCACAACGAACAAATACAAAAATATAATAAACACTGTATTTTTGTAATTCTATCTTGAATATGTATTTTGTTTTTTTGATTAATAAAATTAATTATATGTACAAGTATTTATAAATATTGCAATAAATAACATAAAACCGTTTATGATTTTTTCATTATACACCATTTTAATAATCCTAAAAATTGTGGAAAGCTAAAAAAATTTGGCATGTGTGTACCTTGCGGACATTTTATTTGGATTGCCATTTAAAAAGGTTGCTCACCCTTTGCCTACGTGATAGGCATGAATAATAGGTATGAATAATCATCTCAGATGGCCAAATTATTTGCTGTATGATTCCTTTCGCCTCAAAGGTGGTACTTGTGCATATGTCCTTTCTGACATTCCCTGTCAGAGACTTGGCAATTTGGAATCTCCTCTCTTTGATCTTCTCTGGCTTAAAATCTCTCTACCTCATTGTGTCAAATTCATCTGTTGTCTCTACCGTTCTCGCAACTCCACTAATCACTTTGAGCTCTTTGATTTCCTCTGTTTGCAGCTTGACTTTCTCCAGTCCAACTTTCCTAACAGTGAGGTAATTTTTCTTGGTGATTTTAATATTCACAACTCCAGTTAGCTTCCGTTTTCTAGTCACACCGACCCAGCTGGTCGAGATGCTGAGGCTTTTGCAATTACTAATGACCTTACACAGATTGTTCATTTACCTACAAGAATACCGGACAATCCTAATCATACAGCCAATACGCTTGATCTTTTTCTCATACACAACCCTTCTAAGTACACTGTCGAAGTGAGATGTCCTTTAGGCACTTCAGATCACAACTTGATTATTGTCTCTTCTGCAATGGAACCTTTATCTCATGGCTATTCCAAACCACGTGTTGTTTGGCATTACAAGAATGGAAAATGGGATGACCTGCGAGACTTCTTTTCTTCTTTTCCTTGGTCGGATTACTGTTTCAAAACTTCTGATGTCAATGTTTGCTCGGATCGTGTCAGTGAAATTATTCTTGCAGGAATGGAATCCTTTATCCCACACTCCACTTTAAAATCTTGTCCTTTATCTAAATCTTGGTTTTCCAATAAATGTGCTAAGGCTGTTCAAGAGAAGAATGTTGCATATCGTAATTGGCGTGTTTCTAATTCTTCAGTTTCATTTTCTGCCTACACCAAAGCTCGCAACAGTTGTAAAGCAGTTATTAATCGGTCCAAATTAGAGTTTGAACAGGCTAAGAGTAGAAAACTTGCTTCTTGCCCTAATGGTAGCTGAGCATTCTGGTCTCTTCCCAAAGCTATTGGCCATAACTTTTGCCCATCTCTGCTACAACCTCTGTCCAAACCAGATGGTTCTGTTGTCACTTCAGCCAAGGATAAAGCTGACCTGCTAGCATCCCATTTTCTTTCCAGCTCATGTATTAATGATCTTGGTAAAACAACTCCCACCATTTACAACACGCTCCATTCAATGCCTCCTGTGGTCTTCCGTCAAAAGGATATCAGAAGGATTTTGATGAATCTCGATGCTAAGAAAGCTCCAGGTCCCGATGGTATTTCTACACTTGTTCTCAAAATCTGTGCTCCTGAACTTAATCCTATTCTTTGCCGCCTTTTTTCACTTTCTTATTTCAAAGGTATTTTTCCTTCTGCTTGTAAATTTGCTCATATCCAGCCAGTTCCTAAAAAGGGTGACAAATCCCTCCCATCCAATTATCGTCCCATTGCAATTACTTCTACTCTTTCTAAAGTAATGGGAAAATCAATTAACCGCCAACTCTTAAACTACCTAGAAACCTAGGCAGGGATAAGGAGGTGATTATTCCCTTGTATAAGGCAATGGTCAGGCCACACTTTGAGTACTGTATAGAGGTCTGGAGGCCTCATTTCAAGAAGGATGTAGAGCTGCTGGAACGAGTACAGAGAAGAGCAACAAGATTAGTGAATGGAACAAAGGGGTGCTCTTACGAAGAAAGGCTTAAGTTTTGCGAATTACAGTGTCTGGAGACTAGGCACAAGCGAGGTGATCTGATAGAGGTGTATAAAGCCTTGAATGGTTTGAGCATGCTCAATGCTGATGGGATTCTTCCTCTTGAGGAAAGACGGATGTAGGATAGACGTGAGGAAATTTGCCTTTAGCCAGCGGGTGGTTGGTTGGTGGAACAGACTTCCATCCCTTGTGGTGGAAGTTGGTAGCCTAAATAAGTTTAAGGCTCAGCTGGACAGGTATTTCGAACCAACAGAGGGGTGAAGTGGAAGTGGTTATTTTTTATTTATTTATTTATTATTATTATTTTTTTTGGCTGATGCTGCATAAGCTTGCTTTCTTGCATCAAATGCCTCTGCTAATGCTAAACATAAGGAAGGCACCTGGTGTGTGTGTGTGTGTGTGTGTGTGTGTGTGTGTGTGTGTGTGTGTGTGTGTGTGTGTGTGTGTGTGTGTGTGGGTGGGATCTATCCAGTTATATTGAAGGAGGTGGCAAAGAAAGTAAGCAAACCCTTAGCCACAATTAAGAGAGAATCCTTGGACCCAGGTGAGGTCCCCACGGACTGAAGATGTGCATATGTATTCTGAAATCACAAAGGGGGGGTTTTAAAGGGTAATTACAGACTTGTTAGTTTAGGTCATTCAGATTATGCGATAATCCAGATTAGTGATGCAAAAGATGGAAATGTAGTAAATAAAATATAGGTAGCGCTGATGAAAATAAATAAAAAAATATCACTGTAGAGACTTTATTTAAAAACTATAAAAAGACAATACATTTATCTGATGGATAAATGTATTGTCTTTTTATACATTTATCAGGTGGCACTGCCATCGTACCTACCCAACAGCACTTAGTCACAGCTGTGAATACCACTTAAATACAGCTTCTTCAAACAACACTTCTTTTGGCTTTCTTAATGTCTGTCTATTTGATTCACTGCTTTTATCACTTCTCACATCAAATTTTAAAGCAAATTTCTTTATAGATTCATTTTGTTTTTTAATATCTGACACAGTCTGTTGGCCAATATCAAATTCTTCAGCATTTTTTTTTTTTTTTTTTTTCTGGGAACACCATTTTCAAGTTTTTCTATCACTTTAAGCTCGTTAATAATAGTTAAAGTAAAGTGACTTCTTTTTATACCACTTTTCAATTCTTTAGATCTCATGATTATATAAAATATATTAACTTATGTAGATAATATGTATAAAGAAGTACGCAAATGAAGCGATATAAGCAATAACATCCATCTGACTTAGTCTCCACACAGTCAGAATGACTTATCTGCCTTCTTAAATCCCATGTCTTTCAAAGAACAGGGACTCCCCAACTTACAGAATACTCGACTATTATTTTTAAAGTTTGTCATCTATTGCAAGGGAATTAGGTCTCACTGCTTCAAGTGAATACTCTTTTAAAGGACAGTGTGTGGATAAAAGAATATTAGCATTAGTAGAGGCATTTGATGCAAGAAAGCAAGCTTATGCAGCATCAGCCAAAAAATAAAAAAAAATAAAAAAAATAACCACTTCCACTTCACCCCTCTGTTCGTTCGAAATACCTGTCCAGCTGAGCCTTAAACTTATTTAGGCTATCAACTTCCACGACAGGGGATGGAAGTCTGTTCCATCAACCAACCACCCGCTGGCTAAAGGCAAATTTCCACACGTCTATCCTACATCTGTCTTTCCTCAATTTGAATTTATGCCCTCTCAGGTGATTAATCTGAGCAAGAGGAAAAATCCCATCAGCATTGAGCATGCTCAAACCATTCAAGGCTTTATACACCTCTATCAGATCACCTCGCTGGTGCCTAGTCTCCAGACACTGTAATTTGGAAAATTTAAGCTTTTCTCGTTTAATCTTGTTGCCCTTCTCTGTACTCGTTCCAGCAGCTCTACATCCTTCTTAAAATGGGACCTCCAGGCCTGTATATGGCCTGAACATTTCCTAATATAAGGGGATAACCACCTCCTTATCCCTGCTAGAAAAATTCCTGTATATCATTGACAAGACACTATGAGCTACTCTTGCAGGCCATCTGCGCTGCTCAGAAAACTTCATATCTGCCTGCACAATTACCCCCAGGTCCTTTTCGTTCTCTACCACTGTCAGTGTAGTACCACAGAGTTGATACGTCACTCTGGGCTTGCTGCTTCCCACATGTACTTTACATTTGTCAGTGTTAAGCTTCATTTGCCACCTATCAGCCCATCTGCTCAACTTTTCTAGATGCTGTTGCAGCAGCGTAAACTATATCTCGTGAATATCATTGACAAATATACAAAACAAAAATGGGCTCAACACCAAACCCTAGGGAACTTTTCCAGGGTTCGGCATTGAACCCATTGTTGTTTTGGTGCACAAAAAAATAAATTTTTTTTTTTTTTTTTTTTTTACTTTCAACATTTTTAATCTCCATGCTTATATTCAAAGCTTATGTGTTGAATTTCCTGTAATTAAACGACACAATGGACACAGTGTCCATTGATTACAACTCTGTCTTCTCGCACTCAACCATCTTTTTATCTAGGAGTTCATAACCTTTTTTAACTCGCGAATCCCTTTCAGCATAATATTTTTATCTCGAACCACTAAGCCAATATTCTCTGAAATCGTATAATAGTTCCAAATTTTTATTATGAAATATTTCCAGTTGTGTAATAATATAAAATTATTATTAAGAACCTATACATAACAATGACCTTTGACCATGAAAAAAAATTTACTATGGGAAACATTTATTTAACATAATATACTGTCAGATAGTAAACTAATTATAAGGAATTGTGAGAGATATGGTTTCATTCTTTGATAATTCATCACTTTAGTTTTGTTTTACTTTATTCTATCTTTGTTTATTATTAGTTACAATTTTTATAATCCCCTTCAACACAGCTGGGTGCGATATATATCAGCATGTTTTCACACCCAATACTTCCCACTAACATCCTGTTATGCACGATCTGTATGTAAGGGCACATGACCCAAACCACAACTAAATATAAATTTTGAACTGAACTGCATAAATTAATATTAAACTATTTTGTAGTTTACAAAAATATACCTATATAAATCTAAGCGAACCCCGGGGGGGGGGGGGGGGTTGCAACCCCCTGCTGTTCACAAAAACTGGTTGGGAATTTCTGCCATAATAGAAACTTGCCCTTATGCCATACTCCTCCATTTTCACAGTAGTCTTCCACGCGGAAAAGTATCAGAAGCTTTCTCTGAAATCCAAGTACAGTAAACTAATCCATATCCATCGCTAATCCATATCAAAATATGAAAAATTCTGTTCACAGTTGAGTACAGGAACTCCCTGACTTACATAAGGGTTGCATTCCATGGGACGCTATGTAAGTCAGAGGTTCTCCCCCATGCTTGTGCAGCACTCACAACTGTGCTCACTGAATTGATTCAATCAAAAAAGAAATGTTTGACGAACATGTAAATAGAATTATTTATTCAATTTTATTTACATTGTACTTATTGTATTCAATTTTATTTACATTGTACTTATTGTATTCAATTTTATTTACATTGTACTTATTGTATTCAATTAACATTGCATTTATTCAATTTTTTATCTCATGCACAGGAAAAATTACAAAATTACAAAACACGAGAAGAGACAGGCATAACATCAGTAAATTTTACGTTTCGAGCATCGTTGCCAGAATGCTGCTGTGGAGGTTGAGGGCTGTGGAGATTTAGAAGGTGTCAGCCACTCAACCTTACGAAAGAACATATTAATGGATGACTGGATGGTGGCTTTTTTTTTCTTTTCATCATACATTTCTTTGTAGCAAGCAAGCAAGCATATCATTCACCACTCTGTTAACTTTTAAGAATTGTTCGCTGCCAGGATCCATCTCAAACCTCGCCATTGCCGATGCAATTTCACGAAATGCCATTACCATCTCTCTGGTGATAAAGCGTCTCGGCTCCTCATTTGCTTCATCTTGAGCTTCGTCAACATTTTCTTCTGTCACTATAGCTCTGCAAGTCAAATAGTTCTGCCTTAGATAATTCCTTCTCTTCTTCCTCTATGAACTCCTCCTCATCTTTGGCACAACTGAAGTAGCTCTGCAACCTTTTCAATCTTATCTGTAACCTCTACATGTGATTCGTCTTTTTCAAATCCTTCGAAGCCTTTCAAGTGCTGTGGGCATATTTTCTTCCATGCGCTATTTAAACAACTTTTAGTAATTTCCACCCAGGCCTTATCAATATTTAAGATGGCGTGGTAATATTGTAAGATTTCCAAAAGTCTCTTAACATAAAATTTTTCTCATCGTATACTGCAGACAATGCCTGAGAAAATTTTGTGCATAAATAGTATTCGTTATTTCGATTTAAGAGCAATTATGCTCTTAAATTCGAAATAACACAGTGATCCATAGGTGGGATGTGTGAAGTCGTGTTTGGCAGTAGAATTATGACTCTCACGTTCGAATTGAAATCATCTAGATGCATAGGATGTCCAGGAGCAGCATTATCTAATAGAAGCAAAATCTTGACAGGAATGTCGTTGTCTTTACAATATTTTTCAATCTTGGGAATGAAGCAGCATTTAAACCAATCCTCAAAGTGAGATATTGTTATTCATGCTCTCTGGTTCGATCGGAAATGCACGGATAGGGTGGCTTTATTGATGCCCTTAAATGCACAAGGATTTCCAGAATGGTACACAAACACTGGTTTTAATCTGTAATCTCCTGTTGTATTAGCCCAAAGCAAGAGCGTGACCCTATCTTCTGATGCCTTGAAACCTGGCATTGTATTTTCCTCTTCGGCAATGTATGTTTGATTCGGCATATTTTTCCAATACAGTGCAGTCTCGTAAACATTAAAAATTTGCTGCTTTGAATAACCGCCTTCATCGATAATTTTTTTCAATACATCACAGAATTTTTCTGCACCTGTGGAATCGGCACTGGCGACTTCACCGCATACTTAAATTTTGTGGAAACCAGCACGATGTTTGAACCTATTAAACCACCCACTGCTTGCCATGAACTTGGGTTGGGGTTCGCCATACTTTAGCATTAGCATTAGTAGAGGCATATGATGCAAGAAAGCAAGCTTATGCAGCATCAGCCAAAAAAAAAAAAAAAAAAAACCTTCCACGTCATCCCTCCGTTCGTTCGAAATACCTGTCCAGCTGCGCCTTAAATTTATATAGACTATCAACTTCCATAACAAGGGATGGAAGCCTGTTCCACCAACCAACTACCCGCTGGCTAAAGGCAAATTTCCACACATCTATCCTACATCTGTCTTTCCTCAATTTGAATTTATGCCCTCTCAGGTGATTATTCTGAGCAAGAGGAAGAATCCCATCAGCATTGAGCATGCTCAAACCCTTCAAGGCTTTATACACCTCTATCAGATCATCTTGCCGGTGCCTAGTCTCCAGACACTGTAATTTGCAAAACTTAAGCCTTTCTTCGTAAGAGAAACTCTTTGTTCCATTCACTAATCTTGTTGCCCTTCTCTGTACTTGTTCCAGCAGCTCTACATCCTTCTTAAAATGGAGCCTCCAGGCCTGTGTACAGTACTCAAAGTGTGGCCTGACCATTGCCTTATACAAGGGAATAATCACCTCCTTATCCCTGCTAGAAAAATTCCTCTATATCATTGACAAAACAACATGAGCTACTCGTGCTGCCCATCTGACTGCTCAGAGAAATTCTTATCCTTAATATCTTTATTATAAATACTTGTTGCTTTTCCTTGAATGGTCATTAGACTCATGAGCACTCTCTTCTGAATCTGATTTTCCATCCATATTATTAACAGTTGTTCCACCGTCGATATAGCACCTGAACGCTGTTTTGTGATCACTTTCGCTGTTTTGTGATCACTTTTCTTAAGTCATTGATCCTTTGAAATCGGAGGGTCACTAAAGATAAGCATAGGAGCAGAAGAATACTTTTTGCGAGATATAAGACAAGACTGAGTTTTAGAAGGCTTGAAATCAACTAAGTTGTCTTGGCCCCACTGGAGAATTACCTGATGATCGGCATTTAAGGAATTGGTAGCAGATTTTTGAGAAGTTGAAGCTGATTGAGCAGGACAAGGTTTCTCAAAATGGAAAGTGGAATGCAATGTGCTATCATCGGCAAAACTATGGATAGGATTTCCAGTCAATGGAAGAAGGTCATTAATATAAAAGAGGAAAAGAGTGGCTGAAAGAACTGAACCTTGGGGACACCGGCATCCATACTGGTGATCGTTGATCAGACGGAAGGTTTCTAGGTAGTTTAAAATTTGGCAGTTAATTGATTTCTCCATTACTTTAGAGAGAGTAGAAGTAACTGCAATGGGATGATAATTGGATGGGAGGGATTTGTCACCCTTTTTAGGAATTGGCTGGATATGAGCAAATTTCCAAGCAGGAGGAAAAACACCTTTGGATTAAGAAAATGAAAAATGCGGCAAAGAATAGGAGTAAGTTCAGGAGCACAGGTTTTGAAAACAAGTGGAGAAATATCATCGGGACCTGGAGCTTTCTTAGCATCATGATTCGTCAAAATCCTTTTGATGGAAGACCACAGGAGGCTTTTTTTTTTCTTTTTTTTTTTTGATTTGGTAGTTGTTGGCGCATCGGCTTCTGTGGCCATATTGCACCTCCCAAGGTTTTTGCAGTACTTTGATCCAAGCCCGAGGCGGGAATCGAACCCGCGACCTTTGGGTTGCCGGGCAGGTACTTTACCCACTCGGCTAGACCGGTCGGCTGACCACAGGAGGCATTGAATGGAGCGTGTTGGGAATAGAGGAGGTGTTTTACCAAGATCGTTAATGCATGAGTTGAAAGAAAAATGGGATGCTAGCAGGTCCTTGGCTGAAGTGACAATAGAGCCATCTAGTTTGGAGAGAGGTGGGAGCAGAGATGGGCAAAAGTTGCGACCAATAGCTTTGGCAAGAGACCAGAATGCTTGGCTACCATTAGGGCAAGAAGCAAGTTTTCTACTCTTAGCCTGTTCAAACTCTAGTTTCGACTGGTTAATAACTGTTTTACAATTGTTGCGAGCTTTGGTGTAGGCAGAAAATGAAACTGAAGAATTAGAAACAAGCCAATTACGATATGCAACATTCTTCTCTTCAACAGCCTTAGCACATTTATTGGAAAACCAAGATTTAGATAAAGGACAAGATTTTAAAGTGGAGTGTGGGATAAAGGATTCCATTCCTGCAAGAATAATTTCACTGACACGATCTGAGCAAACGTTTGCATCAGAAGTTTTGAAACAGTAACCCGACCAAGGAAAAGAAGAAATGAAGTCTTGCAGGTCATCCCATTTTGCATTCTTGTAATGCCAAACAACATGAGGTTGGGAATAGCCATGAGATAAAGGTTCCATTGGAGAAGAGACAATCACCAAGTTGTATTCTGAAATGCCTAAAGGACCTCTCACTTCAACCGTGTACTTAGAAGGGTTGTTTGTGAGAAAAAGATCAAGCGTATTGGCTGTATGATTCAGTATTCTTTTAGGTAAATGAACAATCTGTGGAAGATCATTAGTAATTGCAAAAGCCTCAGCATCTCGACCAGCTGGGTCGGTGTGACTAGAAAACGGAAGCCAGCTGGAGTTGTGAACATTAAAATCACCAAGGAAAATTACCTCACTGTTAGGAAAGTTGGACTGGAGAAAGTCAAGTTGCAAAGAGAGGAAGTCAAAGAGCTCCAAGTGATTAGTGGAGTTGGGAGAACGGTAGAGACAACAGATGAATTTGACACAATGAGGTAGAGAGATTTTAAGACAGAGAAGATCAAAAAGAGGAGAGTCCAAATTGCCAAGTCTCTGACAGGGAATATCAGAATGGACATATGCAGAATTACCACCTTTGAGGCGAAAGGAATCGTACAGCGAATAATTTGGGCATCTGAGATGAGCAGTAGTTGAATCAACCGATAACTGAGATTCTCTCAGAAAAAGTACATGGGGTTTGGCAGACTGCAAGTGGAAATGGACATTGTTGGGATTAGAACTGAGACCACGTATATTTGTGAAATGAATTAAGAAGTGCTTGGGAGGTTAGGATCTTTTCGCAGATAAGCTTGCTCTATTAGTTTGACAAAAAAGTTAACCCTTTTGTGCCCTTGACAAATCTTGTTGAAACTGTTTGCACCTGTTCCAACAGATCCACAATCTTCCTAGAACCCCAGGGGCTCATATCTGGTGAGAATGGGCTTGGCACACTCAGGGTCCTCCTCTGGATATCATCATTCTTCTCTTTCTTGGTGATCTCTCTCTCTCTCTCTCTCTCTCTCTCTCTCTCTCTCTCTCTGTCTCTCTCTCTCTCTCTCTTACTCACTCTCTTACTCACTCACTCACTCACTCACTCACTCACTCACTCACTCACTCACTCACTCACTCACAGGGTAACTCAAGTTATTTGGTTGGTTTAAATGGAAGTTTATTGACACAAGGGCAAGTAAGGCCAAATTGGGCCTGTCACAGTAGTTCTGCAAATGATTTTAGGGTAACTCAGAAATTTTTTTTGGCTGGTGCAGCATAAGCCTCAGGCTTCCTTGCACCATATGGCTAATAATAAAATTAAGGCCTGTAAACCTGTATGAAGGTGGTACTAAAGGCATGGCCTTGAGAGCTGCATACAATATTGAGTTGAGCACTGCAATGTATAATTATAAAATGATAATAATCATCTCCTTGCCCCTGCTGGCAAAATTCCTATTTATCATTGACATAACCCTATTAACTCTCTTAGTAGCGTGATGTTCTGCTCCCAGAACATCAAGGAAGATTACAATTACCCTTAGATGTTCTTCATTTTTCACCACCCTGAGTTTGGTTGTAGTTTAATATTTATCAAAATTAAAACTGCACTAGCCTTTTTCAACTTACTGGCTTAATTCATCTAACTCTTGCTGGAGCAGATTACCCTTAATTGTTGTCATTAACTGTCCTGCCAACCTTTAAATCATCTGCAAATTTAGACAATTAGTTTGATATTGTACACATTCAATGTTACTAGAGTGTGATCTAAATAGACATTTCCTTTCTATTTCTGCAGAGTGGATAAACAATTTATTTTGCTAAATCTCTGGAATTATATGGTTTATGGTTTGCTCTTCTTTCTCTTTAAATCATAAATAAAGCACTAGTTCTGATCATGCTGAAGTTATCTTGTGCAATGGCATGCAAAAAATTTAAACAGAACACAGCATATGAGTTTAGTTAAATATAATGTATTAATGTTTCATCCGCTGGATATAGAAACATGTAATGACAAGCCAAGTCAACATCTAGCATCAATTATTTTTTGAAACAGGTTATTATATATCTTCAGAAATTTCTCTTAGAAAAAATAAGCACAAAATCAAAAAACATTAACTTCAATCCAAACTTCTTGTTTCATGAATCATTTGCTCAAATCTAACATAAGATAAGCCAACTACGTTTAATTAATTTCTGAATTAAAATCTTAAAAAAACATTAACAGATTAAATTTTCTATTTTAAAGTCATGAACCTTTTAACATGTTCACTGTTAAGTGATGCATATATATATATATATGAAGAGATTTTTAATCATAATCAACCTGGATGAAAAGCCACTTGACTTTAAGAACCATTTTCTTCCAATTCAATGGAATAAAAACTAGATTTTTTTTGTTAAGCAATCTTAGTTTTGCAAATTACAGTGTCTGGAGACTAGGCACTGGCGAGGTGATCTGATAGAGGTGTACAAAGCCTTGAATGGTTTGAGCATGCTCAATCCTGATGGGATACTGCCTCTTGCTCAGAATAATCATCTGAGAGGGCATAAATTCAAATTGAGGAAAGACAGATGTAGGATAGATATGCGGATATTTGCCTTTAGCCAGCGGGTAGTTGGTTGGTGGAACAGACTACCATCCCTTGCTGTGGAAGTTGATAGCCTAAATAAATTTAAGGCTCAGCTGGACAGGTATTTCGAACGAATGGGGGGATGAAGTGGAAGGGTTTTTTTTTTTTTTTTTTTTTTTTTGGCTGATGCTGCATAAGTTTGCTTTCTTGCATCATATGCCTCTACTAATGCTAATGCTTAGATGAATTCAGCCACAGCAAGAAGATAGTCCAAAAATGCCCCTGTCCTCCCCAATCCAGTTTGACTCGATACCATAATTTTTTCATTCAGTTCATTAGGGTCAGGGGTCAATTTGGCATTAAATGTGCTAATCTTATTCAAACAATATGTGTACAACATTAATGTTTATTGTTTCATACTTGACAGTCTTCATATGCAATGTTTAGCTGTCACTATCTTACTTTACCAATTTTCAAGGCTTGAAAATGAACACTTGTAAACAAAATATACAAATGGCATTTTATCCCAAGTGAGCCTGCACTTACCCTGAGGGGAGCCAGTAATTAAAAAGTAATACTGCTCCAAGAAGAGCAGTACCCCATTATAACCGCCATCTGTCTTCTGCTATTCAACTATCTCCTTATCCACAGCAGTAACTTGCCACTAATGCCACAGTGCTCCAACCTATACAGCATTCATGTGGAATAATGTCCAAAGCTTTATTGAAATCTGAGTACATGATGTGAAAATTACTTTTTGCATCTAGTTCCTTTATTACACTGTATCATAGTAGTTAATTAGATTGGTCAGACATGAACTCCTCTTAACAAATCCATGATGTAATTTACATATAATTATTTCCTGTGAAGATGATCTTTGCAATACTTGTTTAGCTCCATTCTCCATCCTGGAACAGAAGACAAAATTACAAATCTGTAATTACTACCTCACCCTTTTATCATCCCTCCCCCTGATGAACAGAACAGACATTTGCATGTCTCTTATCTGTAGAGAAGTACCCTGAATCTAAGGGTGCTCTCCTAATTATTGTCAAAGGTATGGTTACCTGCTTTGCTGATATTTTTTAATATTTTTATCTTCATCAATTTCACTTTCCTGTCTCTCTCTCGGTTATAACAAAATCATTTAGCTCCCAGTTATAAATTGGTATACTTCTCGAATTGCCATCCCTAGAAACTTCTAGATCCATGAATACAGATGCAAAATATTTATTCAGTTTGTCAGCAACTGGAACAGGATCATCCATCACAGTTATTCCATTCACATCTAGTGGGCCAATGTAATTCAGCCCTTTCCTTTTGGTGTTGGACGAGATTTGCAGCTGCAGTGAAAGCCAAGTTTTAATTATATTTAGCCATTTATTGACTTAATTGTTATTGTTATATTAAATTATTTTATATAAGTAGCTTATAGTTCTAGTCAAGCTCCTTGGTTTCTTTTGAATTTAGATAGCGATTTGGAAAGTTAATACTTAGTGTCCATAGATTTACGTTCGTAACTTGCTGCCATTGTTATACAATACAACATATATCCCGAACTAGATAGCATAAGGTTTAACGTAAAACTAGATAGCAAAACATGTAGCACTATATAAGAAATCTGTTAGCTTAGTATAGTAATATCAACTAATCAGTAAAATTTATTAATGTTATTAAATTTCATTGTCAATTTAATTGCACTCAAACAGAATCATTACCCAGACTAGAGTAGCAAAGCAACGCTCACAGATTAGTCAGAGTGCAGTAGCTTGGGAAAGAACCAAAGGGGGCGATTCTCCAAGCATCACAGTCTAAAAAAATGTGCGAAATGTGAAATGTTTTCGGACCTGTCTAGAACAGGACATGATCTAGCCAAGGAGGATTTCTTTGGGTGTGCTAGGTGCAGAGACTGTGAGGAAATTAAGTGCCAACTCAGCGTTTGATGGGCATCTATGAGAGTTTGAGGTATGGGGTAGATACCCTCGAGGAAATTAATAAGAGGAGCCAATAAAACACTCAGCTACCTAACTCAATGCCAGAGCTCAATCCTGCGTGCATCAGGCAACACAGCGACAATGTCCAAGGCAGAATGAACTGGTCCCACAGGAACTAGTTATTGTTGTTGACTCTATTGTCAGGGAGACGGGAATATATTATACAAAAAGGATAGGTGGAACAGGACCGGGGTATGTCTGCAGGGGCAAAAGTTGATGTTGTTGTAGAGTAGATATTCTTTTAAGGGCACATGTGATATTGTTGAACATGCTGGCACTAAGGACCTGAAAAGTAAGAGATCTGCAGATTACATTAACAAGTACAGGTAAATGTTGAAAAAAAGTTGCGAGCTAGGGTTGAATTTGAAAGTATCTGCAATTCTGCCTAGACACGATAGGAGGGAGTATATGATAGCCTTGTCAGTCAATTCGGCCTTGGAGAGATTGTGCACAGCTATTGGTAAAATTTTTTTCATAATGATCTGTGTTTGCAACAGGGATGGGATATACTTAAAAAGAAAGGGTGCAAGAATATTTGCTGATGCTATCGAGGCAGTGTTAGGTGGGTCGGAAAATTGCCAGCTTGGGGAGATTCACAGAGTAAAAGATTAACAGATGCTGCAGGAAGAGGCGAAAGTGATTCTTGCACTGCTTCTATTGTAATGAGCAGCAGCCTAGAGAGCAAGTTGCTAGGGATTTCAAGAGCTGCTGGGAGTCATCATGGAACAAGTAAATACATGCGCTGTGTTAGGATAAGAACAGGTGCATGTATACTTGCATGTACACCAAAGCTAGAAGTATGATAAATAAATTTGATGAATTTGAAATGCTGATCAAGGCATCAAAAGAGATATTGCTGGGATATCAGAGACACAGATAAAAGCCATGCAGAATTGGAATTTGGGGAGTACAATGTGTACAGAAAAGATAGACAGGGTAGGAAGGGAGGAGGAAGTGTATTCAGTTGTCATAGGTGGACAGTGCAATGCTGAGTCAATTTGGTGTGATATAAACACTGGGAAAGGGAAAATGAGAATAGGATTCTGTTATAGGACTAATGACTCTGATGATAACAACAAACAGTTGTGCAGGGAACAATTGTTAACTGGAGAGTGCTTCTAGAGCAGGCCAGTAAATAAGAATGTCTTGTAATGGGAGATTTTTAACTTTTCAGATATTGACTAGAACTTGCGTGTTGGTCACTCACATGCTAGCAAGACTTTTATGGATTTATTGGAGGATTGTTTCCTACAGCAACATGTTCAAGGGGCAACCAGAGGGGGTAATACTCTTGATCTGATTATCAGCAGTGATGACTCATGCATTAGGAATTTGCAGATAAAGGAACCACTAGGTAACAGTGATCAGTCTACTGATGTGGGATTTATGTAAAGATGTAACTACCATCAAGGGTAAAGGGAAGGGATTTTGTTTTCATAAAGGTGACTACAGTGGTCTCAGGCAATTTCTGAATTCTATACAGTGGGATCAACTGATGATGTTAAAAGAGTGAATTCTAAATGGGAGGTCTTCATAGAATTAATCTTGGAAGTAACTAAACTTTTCGTACCAAATAAGAAATATTGTTCAAGATTTAGACCTAAATGGAGACTTCCAAGATTTTACCTAGTGGTAGGAAAAATCATGGAGGCAATGATCAAGGGTGGATTTCAGGATCATTTTGAGAGAATTGAAATTGAGGTGGAGAATAAAAAAAGACCAGGGCTAATTGGGCATTTGGATATGAAGTTCTCTGAGCAGTGCAGACAGGCCACCAGAGCAGATCATGGAGTTTTGTCAATAATATGTAGGAATTTTGCTAGCAGAGACAAGGAGATGATTAAACGTTTGTAAGCCAATGGTCAGGACACACCTTGACTACTGCATACAGGTTTGCAGATGTTTGTTTGTTTGTTTGTTAGGTTTTATTGGCGCATTAGCAACTAAGGCTATAATGCGCCAAAACTAGGTAGTTTGCAGACTACTGCAATAAGAGTTGCTAGAATGAGTACAGAGAAGGGCAACAAAATTGGTGAGAGGAACAATGGGGTTCTCTTACCCAGAAAGGCATAAATTCTGTAAGTTGTAGCATCTGGAGGCTAGGCACCAGCGAGGTGAAGTGATTGAAGTGTACAAGGCCCTGAATGGCTAGAGCAGGCTGAATAAAAACCTGGAAACTGAGGGGTATAGATTCAACTTAAGGAAAGACAGTTATAGAACAGATGTGCGGAAGTTTGCCTTTAGCCAGTGGGTAGTTGATTGCTGGAACAGACTTACATCTGTTGTTGTGGAAGTAGATAACTTAAATAAATTTAAGGCTGAACTAGACAAACATTTGGAGTGACCAAATTGATGAAATGGGAAGCTTTTTTTTTTGGCTGATACTCTATAAGCTTGCTTTCTTGCATCATATGCTTCAACTAATGCTAAAATCATTCTTTGCTACTTTTCTTTGTATTCTGAGTCAAAGACTTTTCATAATCTGTCTTAGCTTGCCTAACCTCCTTTGTGACTGATTGCAGATTAGTTTATACTTGCTGTAGGGTTAGGTGTGCCCTGTTACTTTATAATCATCCCATTTCTTTAACACATTTCTTTAACACTAAGTCTGATCAGCTCATCTGACATGCACCAAGGTCTAAAGTATGAACAATATCTCTTATTTGGAATAAAAATCTTAGTTCTTTCTGTGATTACTTCCTTGAGTGCTTACGATTTAGAATTTTCACTTGGTAACATCACAACTGGGCTCACGGAAAAAATTTAAAAACTGTGTAAGACAAATGTAGCCACCTTATACAAAACCAAAATCTTTTCCCTCAAAACACTAGTTACAGTACCTAAGCTCTAAATTTAAAGAAAGAGTCTTTTCGTCCTCCTTTTACTAAGTGATAAATAACAGAAACATAAACTTCCAAGTGACTAACCCGTCAAGCAAACCCCCTTCGAAATTATAATACAATAGTTTCTCTACCATACCACAGCACTTTAGTGGATAAATTGAGGAATGGTTTTCAAAATAACAACATTAAACTAGTTTTTCTTTCTTACTAGAAAATTGGTAAATTTTTTTTAAAAAATTCAAGTAAAATTTCTTATAAAATAGATGATTTAAATAACTAAGTATAGTTAATAAACTGTTAAGAAGAATGTCCTGTTAAATTAGTTGCTTTTACATGCATATCTAATGAGGTGCATATTACCACCATTACAGCTTCAATAATAATGCAAGATTAGCATAATTCACCTCACATATGCCTCTTTCTAAATGAACCTTAAGCTAATAGTGTTACAGTTTAACTAAATTAATTAATGAACAAACTTCATATTATGGAAGCATTTGCAATAGCTCAGAGAAAACCCAACTATTAAACACTAAAACACCCATTGAAATATCAAACATATGGAACTTAGAGAGACAGAATACATTTAATCTGGAAAATTAGGATTACTGCACACGATTCCAATTTCTAACAATTTTTTAACTTTTTCGTGCAAATATTAAGCAACTGAAAATGAAGTTTATGTTGATAAGAAATGGTTTGCTTCTTGCCATTTTATATGTTAAATATAAAGTTTGTCTTTTAAAATCATTTCTAATATTAGCATTAGTAGTGGCAAATGATGGACAAAAGCAAGCTTATACAGTCAAAAAAGAAAACAAAAAAAAAAACACTTCAATCAACCAATCTGCTGGCTAAATGCAAACATCCATAACTCTATTCTGCACCCATCCTTCCTCAATTTAAATTTATTCCCTCTCGTGCATCACCTGTGCAACAGGAAGAACCCCATTAGCATTAAGCTTGATCAATCCATTCAAAGCCTTAAACACCTCACTCAGATCACCCCACAGGTGTTTAGTCTCCAGAAGCTGCAATTTGCATAACTAAAGTCTGCTTTGCATTATCATTAGCAAAGGCACATGATGCAAGAAGCAAGCTTATAGCATCAGCCAAAAAAAAAAAAAAAAAACCCCTTATTTCATCCATCCACTCGCTCCAAATGAATGTTTGTCAAGTTCTGCCTTGAATCTATTTAAGCTATCAACTTCTACAACGACAGATAGAAGTTTGTTCTAGCAATCAACCACCTGCTGGCTAAAGGCAAACTTCCACACATCTATCCTACAACCGTCTTTCCTCAATTTGAATTTATGCCCTCTTAGGCAATTATCCTGAGCAAGAGGAAGAATCCCATCAGCATTGAGCATGCTCAAACCATTCAAAGCTTTATACACCTCAATCAGATCACCTCGCAGGTGCCTAGTCTCCATACACTGTAATTTGCAAAACTTAAGCTTTTCTTCGTAAGATCACTCCTTTGTTCCATTCACTAATCTTGTTGCCCTTCTCTGTACTCGTTCCAGCAGCTCTACATCCTTCTTGAAATGAGGCCTCCAGACCTGTATACAGTACTCAAGGTGTGGCCTGACCATTGCCTTATACAAGGGAATAATCAGCTCCCTATCCCTGCTAGAAAAATTCCTGTATATCATTGACAAGACACCATGAGCTACTCTTGCAGACGGTCTGCACAGTTCAGAAAATTTCTTATCTGTCTGCACAGTTACCCCAGGTCCTTTTCATTCTCTACCACTGTCGGTGTGGTACCACAGAGTTGATACGTTTAACCTGGGATTACTGCTTCCCATATGTAATACTTTACATTTGTCAATGTTAAACTTTATTTGCCACCTCTCAGCCCATCTGCTTAACTTTTCTAGATCCTGTTGCAGCAGTGTACTGTCATTAACAACCCTGCCAACCTTCGTATCGTCTGCAAACTTGGACATTAAACTTGTTGTTATTTGTTTTTTTTTTTTTTTTTTTTAGGAGCATTAGCAACTAAGGCCATACTGCTCCGGGAATATGCGGTGGTCATTCCCTGACCTTTCCGCATCCTCCGTATTTGGTGGTGACGGGCTCGAATCCTGGTCTAATCAAGAAGCGTGTGCTACACACTGCTGCTCCTTCCCACCTGGCTACGGAGGTGTCTTGAACATTAAGCCTGATATACCATCATCAATGTCATTTATAAATACAGAAAACAACAACAGACCCAACACTGAACCCTGAGGGACTCCACTAATAACATTAGTCCAAGAAGAACAGGTTCCATTGATTACCACTCTCTGTCTTCTCCCACTCAACCATCCCATTATCCATAGCAGCAATTTGCCTCCAATGCCACACAGCTCCATGGAAAACTGTGCAGCAGTCTTCCATGTGCAACAGTATCAAAGGCTTTTCTAAGCCTTTGATACTGTTGAATCCAGATATATGATATCAAAGTTATTCTTTGCATCCAGTTCCTTTGTGACTACATCATAGTATCCAATCAAATTAGTCAGACAAGACTTCCCCTTAACAAATCCATGCTGTGTCCTTGCTGTAACTGAAGTCTTGTCTAGATGATCCTGCAATGCTTCTTTAACCAGTGCCTCCATTAATTTCCCTGGAACAGAAATTAAACTAACAGGTCTGTAATTACATGTCTCACCCTTTGATCCTCCTTTGTGGATTCGGGTCATATTTGCACATCTCCAGTCCACGGGTACCTCCCCTGAGTCCAAAGAAGCTCTCTCTGGAACTTCTTTGGACTCAGGACTCTAATTATGACTAAGGGTTTGCTTACTTCCTTTGCCGCCTCCTTTAATATAACTGGATAGATTCCATCCACCCCAGGTGCCTTTCTTGTGTTTCTTTTCAACAATTTCTCCTGTGTGAATGTTGATGCAAAATATTCATTTAGTTTGTTAGCTACCTGAGCAGGATTATCAACAGTTGAACCATCGATATCAAGAGGACCAATCTGATTCATCCCCTTCCTTCTAAAGTTTACATAAGTAAACAATTCTTTGCTGTTTGTCTTTGCATCCTTTGCCAAAGATTTCTCGTAATCTGCCTTCACCTGCCTAACCTCCTTTGTAAATTTGTTACAGGCCAGCTTATATCTATCATCGGCTTCTGTGTCACATGTTAATTTATATGTATCCCATGCATTTTTCTTCTCTGTCACATGTCTAATTAATTCATCTGACAAGTTCATTTGGTAAGAGAACCCTTTTGTTTCACTCACCAATCTTGTTGACCTTCTTTGTGAACATTCCAGAAGCTCTACATCTTTCCTAAAATTAGGAATCTAGACCTATACTGAAGAAGTGAACTGACCAATGCCTTATACAATGGGAAAATAACCTCTATAACTACTACCAAAATTCCTGTATATTATTATTATCAAAACCCTATGAGTTGTCCTGGCAGCCTGTTCGCACTTCTCAGAGAACTTCATATCTGACTGATCCCTGAGTCTTTATAATTCTTCACTTTCATGATTTCAGTTAGCAAAAGCTTATAATGCCAAAGTTCGTGACAGGGAATATGTACTTATTCAAAGCTTAATAAAAACGGCACTCACCTCAATAATCCGATATGGTTACATGAATTACGAAACAGTGGTGTGGAAAATCTGTAATTGAAACTAAAATCAGAAGTTAAGAACTGTGATGAAGAAAGCATAACTTAAAAAAAAAAAAACTCAACCCAGAGGAGGGTGAGGTGCACCACATCATTCTCTAGTTGTCAATTACAATACTGTATAAATAAAATATCTTAAAATTAAAAAAGGAATAAGGCCAATAGTCGTGAACGATGGACTTTCGATAGATTCATCTTCAGTTGAGGTTAAAATGAAGGGCAGAAGGTTACTGTGGATCTTAAGTACCTGAAATGTTTTGCTGAACATGTGGTAATTTAACACGCATGAGATTCCAAATGGAAGACAAGGAAACCAGAAGTTTTGTTGTTAAGACGTCAAGATCGGCATTGAGACAGTACCATTCTATTATGAGGATTTCATATAGGAGTTTATAGTTTGAATTTAATTTGATAATGCTTATTGGGGCATCAACTAAGGGGCTGTAGTTATGAGTGTGTACATGCTGAGACAGTTCAGTATTTCCTTCTTGTGCCCAGAAACTATTAATGTGGTAGTAAGTGCATGTGTTTGCGATGGTGGATAATTCAAATTTATTGGTAGTACTTCCGATGTAACATGCGTTACAATCGGGTTCACATTTGATTAAATAAACAATGTTATTAATGTCCTTAGTGTCATATATGTGGGTTTCTTTATATTTGTTAAAAGGGATTCTTAATTTATTATAAGCAGAAAAAATTATAGAAAAACCGTGTTAGTAAAGATATGACGTAATCGTCTAGCGATTTGGCAATGGTAAGGAAGGACAATGCGAATGTTTCCCATACTGGATTTTTTTTATAACTGAGTTATTAGAAACATTTCAATTACTAATCTTACCTTTAACAGTTGAAATAATTTGTTGGATTAGTTTGATGGGATATTTTCTAGCTGTGAATTTTTCAGTAAGATATTTTAGCTCAAGAACTAAATCATCCAGTAATTGGCAGTATTTAACTGATTTTTTTACACTACGGGTGTGTGTGAAAGAAAATTCTATAAGAAAAAAACAAATACAGGCCAATATCTACATTTTCTTTCACACCATCTCCAAAGTGTAAAAAAATCGGTTCTCTACAATTAAGTTTTTAATGCTTTTAAATACTGCCAAGAGACTTATGTGATCCTACTGCCTGGCCCACATCCGCATGGTAATAGGACAGGCAATGGAGGACCTTGGTCTTCCAAGGACCAAACAACAAAAAGACCAGATGAACAACAGACCTACACTACAATCTACATTTTTCTGGCTTTTACAGTCTGTATTTTATTACAAAAGATCATTGCAGAGTTGGGGAAATTCTCCGGGGCTGCAAGACCTGTAACACTGCACCCTATGTCCTTTCTGTACACATTGTACTCCCCATATTCAAATTCTATATCTCTTATATCTGAATGAAACATCTCTGATATCCCCACTTTGTCTACATTTGATGACAACCAGCACTTCAAATTCATAAAATTTATTTACTATGATCCTAGGATTGGATGCACCAGTTTTCATTCTTAGTTACCCTAACACACAGCGCCCTTGTATTTACTTGTTCCATGATGACTTGCAGGAGGCCTTGAAATCCCTGACACCTTGCTTTCAGCACGTTTGAATAGAAGCAGTGCACGAGTTATTTTCACCTCTGCCTGTGGCCTATGAAATGCATTTTGAAAATGGGCAATTTTCAGTTAGTTTATACAGAAGAATTTCACTTTTGTTATTTATCCTTTATAAATCAACATGTAACAATGTTGTCCCTGTCCATGTTACATGCAACATGTAACATGGACAGGGTGGATGCCCTCGAAGCATTAAAAGTGAGGGGCCCATCAGGCTCTCAGCTGTCCACACCAATGCCAGAGCTTGCACTCGGTCATCGCGCAACACAGTGGCAGCCCCAAAGGCAGAATGCGCTGGTCCCAAAGGAACTAGTAGTTGTTGGTGACTCTACTGTCAGGGAAACATGCTTTGTAAAAAGGATAGGTGGAACAGGACCAGGGTATGTCTGCCAGGGTCAAAGGTCGATGACATTGTAGAGCAGATATCATCTTTTAAGGTCACAAAAGGTGATATAGTTGTACACATTGGCACTAATGATATTAAGAGTAGGAGACTGGCAGAATTACTTAACAAGTACAGGTCACTGTTGAAAAAAAGCTGTGAATTAGGGTTGAATTTGAAAGTGTCTGCAATTCTACCCAGACATGATAGGAGGGAGTATATGATGAGAGCCCTGTCGATCAATTCGGCCCTGGAAGGATTGTGCAAGGCTCAAGGGGTAGAATTTTTTTCAGCCTAGTCTGTACTTGTTAACAGGAGAGACTGCTTCTACAGGGATGGGATACACTTAAATAGAAAGGGTGCAAGAATGTTTGCTGATGTTATCGAGGAAGTGTTAGGTGGGTCGGAAAACTGCTAGATTGGGGGGATACAAGGACTAATAGATTAACAGTAGCCACTGGCAGAGGTGAAAGTGATTCTTGCACTGCTTCTATTGGAATGAGCAGTAGCCTGGAAAATAAGATGCGGGATAGTTCAGAGACTGCTGGGAATCATTGGGGTACAAATAAATGCATAGGTTGTGTTAGGGTAGCTAAGAAAAAGAACAGGTACATGTATACTTGCGTGTACACCAATGCTGGGAGTTTAGTAAATAAATTTGATGAATTTGCTCAAAACATCAAAGGCAGATATTGTGGGGATTTCAGAGACATGGTGACAACCAGATATAAGGAATGCAGAACTGGATTTGGGGAGTACAATGTCTACAGAAAGGATAGACAGGGTAGGAAGGGAGGAGGGGTTATGCTATTAGTTAAGAAATACATAAAATCCAAGGAAGTCAAGCCAGTCGACATTGCTGGACAGTGCAGTGTCGAGTCAGTTTGGTGTGACATAAGCATTGGGAGATCAAAATTGAGAGTAGGAGTGTGCTATAGGCCTAATGACTTTGATGAGTATAATAAGAAACTGTAATGAGAGAGTCTTATAATGGGGGATTTTAATTCCCCAGATATTGACTGGAATTTGGGGGCTGGTCACTCACAAACTAGCAAGGCTTTTGTGGATTTATTCGATGATTGTTTTCTACATCAGCATGTTCGGGAGGCAACTAACGGGAGTAATACTCTTGATTTAATTATCAGTAGTGATTCTTCATGCATTAAGAATCTGCAGGTAAATGAACCACTATGTGGCAGTGATCACAGTGTGCTGAAGTGGGATTTACTCAAAGAGGTAACTACCATTAAGGATGAAGGGAAGGGTTACTGTTTTCGTAAAGGCGCCTACGATGGACTGAGACAGTATTTAAATTCTATACAGTGGGACCAACTGATGATGTTACCAACAGCAAATTCAAAATGGGAAGCATTCAAAGAACTTATCTTGGAAGCTACTAGGCTTTACATACCAACTAAGAAATATTGTTCAAGGTTTAGGCCTAAGTGGATGTCAGATGAACTAATGAGACATATGGCAGAGAAGAAAAATGCATGGGATACATACAAATGAACAGGTGACACAGAAGCCTATGATAGATACAAGTTGATCTGTAACCAAGTTACAAAGGAGGTTAGGCAGGCGAAGGCAGATTACGAGAAATCTTTGGCAAGGGATGCAAAGAAAAACAGCAAAGAGTTCTTTACTTATGTAAATTCTAGAAGGAAGGGGATGAATCAGATTGGTCCACTTGATATCGATGGGTGAACTGTTGATGATCCTGCTCAGGTAGCTAACAAACTAAATGAATATTTTGCATCGACATTCACACATGAGGAGTTATTCAGCGAGGGGAATGCCAGAGGTGTATTCAACTCTGGCAGTAAGCTAGAGAATCTTCTACTAACTGAGAGTAAAGTGGAGGAGAAATTGCTGAAGATAAATACAAGAAAGGCACCTGGGGTGGATGGGATCTATCCAGTTATATTAAAGTAAGCAGCAAAGGAAGTAAGCAAACCCTTAGCCATAATTATGAGAGCCTCCTTGGACTCAGGGGAAGTACCCATGGACTGGAGATGTGCAAATGTAACCCCAATTCACAAAGGAGGATCAAAGAGCGACACAAATAATTATAGACCTGTTAGTTTAACTTCTGTTCCTGGAAAATTAATGGAGGCACTGGTTAAAGAAGCACTGCAGGATCATCTACACAAGACTTCAGTTATAGCTCAGACACAGCATGGTTTTGTTAACGGGAAGTCTTGCCTGACCAATTTGATTGGATACTATGATGCAGTCACAAAAGAACTGGATGCAGGGAATAACTTTGATATTATATACTTGGATCTTAGAAAGGCTTTCGATACTGTTGCACATGGAAGACTGCTGTACAAATTGGAGCAGTGTGGCATTGGAGGCAAATTGCTGCTATGGATAAAGGGGTGGTTGAGGGGGAGAAGACAGAGAGTGGTAATCAATGGACACTGCTCATCGTGGACTAATGTTATTAGTGGAGTCCCCCAGGGTTCAGTATTGGGTCCATTATTGTTTTCTGTATTTATAAATGATATTGATGATGGTATATCAAGCTTAATGTCCAAGTTTGCAGACGATACGAAGATTGGCAGGGTTGTCAAGGACACTACTGACACTATGCTACTGCAATAGGATCTGGAAAGGTTGAGCAGATGGGCTGAGAGGTGGCAAATGAAGTTTAACATTGACAAATGTAAAGTACTACATATGGGAAACAGCAACCCCAGAGCAACGTATCAACTCTGTGTTACTACACTGACAGTGGTAGAGAATGAAAGGGACGTGGGGGTGGTTGTGCAGGCAGATATGAAGTTTTCTGAGCAGTGCAGAAGGGCGGGAATAATAGCTCATGGTGTATTCTCGATGATATATAGGAATTTTTCTAGCAGGGATAAGGAGGTGATTATTTCCTTGTATAAGGCAATGGTCAGACCACACCTAGAGCACTGTATACAGGTGTGGAGGGCTCATTTCAAGAAGGATGTAGAGATGCTGGAACGAGTACAGAGAAGGGCAACAAGATTAGTGAATGGAACAAAGCGGTGCTCTTATGAAGAAAGGCTGAAGTTTTGCAAATTACAGTGTCTGGAGACTAGGCACCGGCGAGGTGATCTGATAGAGGTGTATAAAGCCTTGAATGGTTTGAGCATGCTCAATACTGATAGGATTCCTCCTCTTGCTCAGAGTAATCACCTGAGAAGGCATAAATTCAAATTGAGAAAAGACAGATGTAGGATAGACATGAGGAAATTTGCCTTTAGCCAGCAGGTGGTTGGTTGGTGGAATAGACTTCCATCCCTTGTCGTGGAAGTTGATAGCCTAAATAAGTTTAAGGCTCAGCTGGACAGGTATTTCGAACGAACAGAGGGGTGAAGTGGAAGTGGTTATTTTTTATTTATTTATTATTATTATTTTTTTTTGGCTGATGCTGCATAAGCTTGCTTTCTTGCATCAAATGCCTCTACTAATGCTAATGCTAACAATGTAGATTTTGAGGTGAATTACTTGAAGTTTAACTAGGTTATTTAGAATGATAGTATGAAACAATCAGAATCGTGTTTCAGCTATAAATGAAAATATTAGTTACACACAAGGAAGGTGTGTAACTAATACAAATACAGTTTCTGTTTAGTAGAAAAGAATTACTTTTTAACAAATTTGTTAAAAAAGTATTCCATATTTTAAAAAAGTATTGTTCCAAATAATGTTACAAAATAGTTACTATTATGTTTGTTGACAGCAATACAATAAATTAATATCAATAGACTATGTATATAAAGTGCTTAGCATCATAATACACAGCCATTTCTGAATAAACAGAAAATTTTTAAGGTGGCATCGTTTTAGGTTATATCTCATATTGTGAATACCTTCACAACGAGCTGCCATGATATTGCACTACTTCGAATAAGTAACGCTTCACCTAAGGAGAAGACTAGTGTTACTTATTCTCAGATAGGTACCACCACCCAGACAGCACTGTTTCAGGGCTATTTGGCCCTTCGTCAGTGAGTGGGTAGGTACCCAAGTGATGCAATGATGGCAAAAACAGTTATGAAGTATAACTCCACAATATGAGAGATGCCTAAATACATCATACACCATCAGGCATCTCTCATATTGTGGAGTTATACTTCATAACTGTTTTTGCCATCATTGCATCACTTGGGTACCTACCCACTCACTGACGAAGGGCCAAATAGCCCTGAAACAGTGCTGTCTGGGTGGTGGTACCTATCTGAGAATAAGTAACACTAGTCTTCTCCTTAGGTGAAGCATTACTTATTCGAAGTAGTGCAATATCATGGCAACTCGTTGTGAAGGTATTCACAATATGAGATATAACCTAAAACGATGCCACCTTAAAAATTTTCTGTTTATTCAGAAATGGCTGTGTATTATGATGCTAAGCACTTTATATACATAGTCTAAATTTGTTCGCAGCTTGAGGCTCTAGCCCTAAATGCGCCTTAGTCTAAATACATCATACACCATCAGGCATCTCTCATATTGTGGAGTTATACTTCATAACTGTTTTTGCCATCATTGCATCACTTGGGTACCTACCCACTCACTGACGAAGGGCCAAATAGCCCTGAAACAGTGCTGTCTGGGTGGTGGTACCTATCTGAGAATAAGTAACACTAGTCTTCTCCTTAGGTGAAGCGTTACTTATTCGAAGTAGTGCAATATCATGGCAACTCGTTGTGAAGGTATTCACAATATGAGATATAACCTAAAACGATGCCACCTTAAAAATTTTCTGTTTATTCAGAAATGGCTGTGTATTATGATGCTAAGCACTTTATATACATAGTCTAAATTTGTTCGCAGCTTGAGGCTCTAGCCCTAAATGCGCCTTAGTCTAAATACATCATACACCATCAGGCATCTCTCATATTGTGGAGTTATACTTCATAACTGTTTTTGCCATCATTGCATCACTTGGGTACCTACCCACTCACTGACGAAGGGCCAAATAGCCCTGAAACAGTGCTGTCTGGGTGGTGGTACCTATCTGAGAATAAGTAACACTAGTCTTCTCCTTAGGTGAAGCATTACTTATTCGAAGTAGTGCAATATCATGGCAACTCGTTGTGAAGGTATTCACAATATGAGATATAACCTAAAACGATGCCACCTTAAAAATTTTCTGTTTATTCAGAAATGGCTGTGTATTATGATGCTAAGCACTTTATATACATAGTCTAAATTTGTTCGCAGCTTGAGGCTCTAGCCCTAAATGCGCCTTAGTCTAAATACATCATACACCATCAGGCATCTCTCATATTGTGGAGTTATACTTCATAACTGTTTTTGCCATCATTGCATCACTTGGGTACCTACCCACTCACTGACGAAGGGCCAAATAGCCCTGAAACAGTGCTGTCTGGGTGGTGGTACCTATCTGAGAATAAGTAACACTAGTCTTCTCCTTAGGTGAAGCGTTACTTATTCGAAGTAGTGCAATATCATGGCAACTCGTTGTGAAGGTATTCACAATATGAGATATAACCTAAAACGATGCCACCTTAAAAATTTTCTGTTTATTCAGAAATGGCTGTGTATTATGATGCTAAGCACTTTATATACATAGTCTAAATTTGTTCGCAGCTTGAGGCTCTAGCCCTAAATGCGCCTTAGTCTAAATACATCATACACCATCAGGCATCTCTCATATTGTGGAGTTATAATTCATAACTGTTTTTGCCATCATTGCATCACTTGGGTACCTACCCACTCACTGACGAAGGGCCAAATAGCCCTGAAACAGTGCTGTCTGGGTGGTGGTACCTATCTGAGAATAAGTAACACTAGTCTTCTCCTTAGGTGAAGCGTTACTTATTCGAAGTAGTGCAATATCATGGCAACTCGTTGTGAAGGTATTCACAATATGAGATATAACCTAAAACGATGCCACCTTAAAAATTTTCTGTTTATTCAGAAATGGCTGTGTATTATGATGCTAAGCACTTTATATACATAGTCTAAATTTGTTCGCAGCTTGAGGCTCTAGCCCTAAATGCGCCTTAGTCTAAATACATCATACACCATCAGGCATCTCTCATATTGTGGAGTTATACTTCATAACTGTTTTTGCCATCATTGCATCACTTGGGTACCTACCCACTCACTGACGAAGGGCCAAATAGCCCTGAAACAGTGCTGTCTGGGTGGTGGTACCTATCTGAGAATAAGTAACACTAGTCTTCTCCTTAGGTGAAGCGTTACTTATTCGAAGTAGTGCAATATCATGGCAACTCGTTGTGAAGGTATTCACAATATGAGATATAACCTAAAACGATGCCACCTTAAAAATTTTCTGTTTATTCAGAAATGGCTGTGTATTATGATGCTAAGCACTTTATATACATAGTCTAAATTTGTTCGCAGCTTGAGGCTCTAGCCCTAAATGCGCCTTAGTCTAAATACATCATACACCATCAGGCATCTCTCATATTGTGGAGTTATACTTCATAACTGTTTTTGCCATCATTGCATCACTTGGGTACCTACCCACTCACTGACGAAGGGCCAAATAGCCCTGAAACAGTGCTGTCTGGGTGGTGGTACCTATCTGAGAATAAGTAACACTAGTCTTCTCCTTAGGTGAAGCGTTACTTATTCGAAGTAGTGCAATATCATGGCAACTCGTTGTGAAGGTATTCACAATATGAGATATAACCTAAAACGATGCCACCTTAAAAATTTTCTGTTTATTCAGAAATGGCTGTGTATTATGATGCTAAGCACTTTATATACATAGTCTAAATTTGTTCGCAGCTTGAGGCTCTAGCCCTAAATGCGCCTTAGTCTAAATACATCATACACCATCAGGCATCTCTCATATTGTGGAGTTATACTTCATAACTGTTTTTGCCATCATTGCATCACTTGGGTACCTACCCACTCACTGACGAAGGGCCAAATAGCCCTGAAACAGTGCTGTCTGGGTGGTGGTACCTATCTGAGAATAAGTAACACTAGTCTTCTCCTTAGGTGAAGCGTTACTTATTCGAAGTAGTGCAATATCATGGCAACTCGTTGTGAAGGTATTCACAATATGAGATATAACCTAAAACGATGCCACCTTAAAAATTTTCTGTTTATTCAGAAATGGCTGTGTATTATGATGCTAAGCACTTTATATACATAGTCTAAATTTGTTCGCAGCTTGAGGCTCTAGCCCTAAATGCGCCTTAGTCTAAATTAATATCAATATTCATATGGTTAAATTAAATAAAGTACACTTACACTGGCAGGTTCAGCATCTTGACCATCTTCGGAATTCAAAAGATCCCCAAATTCTCCTAAACACCATGTTGCTACTTGAACAAGTGGCTGTTTAGTAATCAACTCTCCTGTCAGATTCTTCCATAACTGTTGAACGGTGTATGTATGAAGGTTGCATGCTTCTGATATAAGCTGAATGAGATTGCCAACAACATCATCTCTTACATAGTTACCTGCCTGAAATTAAAAACATTTCAAAAGTATTATGAACTGATAAAACAATATGGACAAAGTAAGGATGATACTTGGTATCGATGAATGTTCTTTTCATTAGTGTTAAAATGCAAAATTACAATCATGTTTTTTTTAATTTTTTAAAAAATATTACTGTATATTTTACAAAAAAAAAAAAAAAAAAATACAATTGTATGTCCTGAGAATATCCCTTTAATTTTCAGAACATGCCAATCAGGGTGGGGAACATTAAAACTAGCCTTGCTGTGCAAGGAACTCAAGGCTTTTGCTGCCTCGCCCAAAAAATAAATAAATATATATATACTGTATATATATATATATATTTTTTTTATATATATAATATATAGAAAATAACTCACTTCCTACCTATGTACAATGCACAGAGAACTTCACATCTATCAGTATCCTAACCACAAAATGTCTACATTTATCTGTTTTTCTAATATGCACTACTTGCTGCATGTTTGTGAAGCCATACGTAGTGAGACAATAATACAGTTCAAGTGTTTTAGATGCACAGTGTATGAGGAGATTAAGTATAAAATTAGAATTCTGACAGATGAATAAGAGAGCTTAACAACAGGGATGATGCTGTCAAAGGAATTAAAACAAGGACACCATCATGCACTTGGTGACCCAACTCAACACTTGATCCTACATGCATCAGATAACAACACTGCAGAATCCCAAATTCAGAAAGCACTGGTTCCACAAGAACTGTAATTGACTGTTTTCAGGAAAATGGGAAGCATACTGTGCAAAAAGGTTAAGTGGAACAGGAATAGGCTAAAGTGCAGAACAGTTATTTTTTTTGAACTCACATCATAGATGATATGGATAAGTCTGTTTTTTTTTTCCTCAAAATCTGTGCTCCTGAACTTACTCCTATTCTTTGCCACCTTTTTTCACTTTATTACTCCAAAGGTGTTTTTCCTTCTACTTGGAAATTTGCTTATACATAGCCAGTTCCTAAAAAGGGTGATAAATCCCTCTCTTCCAATTATTGTCCCATTGCAAAGTAATGGGGGAAATCAATTAACCGCCAACTCCTAAACTACCTAGAAACCTTCCGTCTGATCAATGATCACCAGTATGGATTCCGTCAGTGTCAATCCACTGGTGATATTGTGGCTTATGTTACCCATTTATGGACTAATTCAATGGAAAGATTTGGTGAAACACAAGTAGTTGCTCTTGACATCTCAAAGGCTTTCGATCGTGTTTGGCCTAAAGGTCTTCTAAACAAGCTTCCATCTTATAGTTTGCCAACTGTTTTTAGTAATTGGTTATCCGGTTTTCTCTCTGAACCCTCACAGAGGGTGATGGTAGATGGCTCTCTGTCTTCTAACTTCTCCACTAATGCCGGTGTCCCCCAAGGTTCAGTTCTTTCCCCCACTCTTTTCCTCTTGTATATTAATGACCTTCTTCCATTTACTGGAAATCCTATCCATAGTTTTGCCGATGATAGCACACTGCATTCCACTTTCCATTTTGAGAAACCTTGTCCTGCTCAATCAGCTTCAACTTCTTGAAAATCTGCTACCAATTCCTTAAATGCCGATCATCTTCAGGTAATTCTCCAGTGGGGCCAAGACAACTTAGTTGATTTCAACCCTTCTAAAACTCAGTCTTGTCTTATATCTCGCAAAAAGAATTCTTCTGCTCCTATGCTTATCTTTAGTGACACTCTGATTTCTAGGCAAAATGATATATCTCTTTTGGGGATTACCCTGACTTCTAATCTCTCTTGGCACAAGCACATTACAAATAGTGCTTCCTCTGCATCTAAAAAACTTGGTTTTCTCTTTCGCTCTCGGCGTTACTTTTCTTCCAAACAGCTGCTCACTCTGTATAAATCGCAAATCCTCCCTGCCATGGAATATTATTCCCATAACTGAGGTGGTGTCAGAAAAAACGTTTGTAATTATTTTTAGTTTAAAAGCAAATTGCCCTGTCAGGCCGCTATTTTTCATAATGAGATTTTTTTGTAAAAAAAACGATCATAATTCGGAAAATATAAGAGATATCAATAATTTCTTAATTATCGTTGGTCGGGAGAGTATACAGTAATTTGTAGATTTTTTTCAGAATTTTATGTCCAGTGGTTACGAAATGCGACAATCAAAGGGTAAAAATGGCGGATCTTTGAAAAAAATATATAATTTTTTTTCTTAAAGTGTAATATATGGTTGGAAAGATCTCATTACGTAGAATAAGTCTGAATTTTTAAAAATTTAATTCACTAAAAAATTATGTTGTGGGAGGGCGTGAAAGGTTTCATTTTTTGACATTCATTGTACCTAATGGCATTTCGTAACCACTGGGCAATAAATTCTAAAAAAATTCTCCAAATTAGCTTAATGTGTGCTGATCAATGACAAATAACAATGATATTGATATCTCCTGTATTTTCCGAGTTATGACCGTTTTTCTGAAATTTTCAGTGACAAAACGAGCAATTTTTCAAGGTTTTTGAACGACTACTCCAAAAATAATAATCCGATTCAAATTTCAATACTATTTCTGATATGCAGTCAGAGGATTACATATATGGTAAAAATTTCAAGTTTCTAACTTTTCTAGTTTAGGAGCAAAGTGGCTCTAACATCCGGACAGACAGACAGAATGACGAAACTAATAGGGTTCCTTTTCTATTTTTACGGAACTCCAAAAAGGAGCCTCTTGTCCAGCATGCCACGAATTAGTAAACCTGAATAAAAACGAAAAAACATCCCAACAATAGAAGAGGAGTAAGCCTTTTGTCCCGCATGCCGGAAAAGTTGAAATCCCAAGGGTCAACATTCCATGGATTAAGTAAATGAGAATGAAAAGAAAAAACCCAAGATTAGACAAAGAATAAGCCCTTTGGCTCATACACTTGAAACACTCCCGATGGTCAATACTTCCCGGAAGAATAAAAATAAAGGGTTGCCTCGGGGATGTTTGAAGAATGTGGTTGAAATTCCAGGTAACAGGTGGAGTCTCTCAAGACACTCCCCAGTGACAGTGTCCAATGATGAATGTCCAGTGATGTCACATGGGAAAGAGACCACCCCCAACTCTAACGCACAAAACCCAAAAGATGAGAAGACTCGCTCTCTTTCGACAAACTCTCTGAACGGCCAGCCCTGGACTCTTTCTTGCCCACTAGATCTTGATCCTGCCCTTGCATTCTTGACCTCCCTGGATACGCTACTAATTTTGCTATTTTTCTGAAGCTGATTTATCTCCAGAGGGTTTTTTCCTGGAGATAATTTTGATTGGAGACAGGTAATATTAGTTTGCACCTGGTGAACTTTTCATTTTGTTTTCCATTTAAAATGATAAACTGAAGCAAATTGAGGGCTTCTGATAACATTTCAGCCATAATTGTCATGTTTACCAAAACTTGTTGTATAAAGATTGCAAATGCTCATTTTGCAACCTGTCAAATATTACTTAGCTTTGCCTTACCTATTAATAAATATCTTTTTTTTATAATTTTATTTGTGATGCTAGTGATTAATGTAACATACATCACAAAAGAGGAATAGAAATGTGAAATTCCTGGGTGATGCACTTTCTTTCAACACCAGTTTGTTTATATATATATATATATATTTTTTTTGTGTTTTTATTATTTTAGTTAGTGTCTAATTGATTGTTTTTAATTTTTCCCTTGCTACGTTAATGTCATTGCCATGGGCAATTGGACTATTATACGTGCTTGATATATTTTAGTTTGATTGTTAAGTTAATTAAATTTTGGTATCTATTTTCTACAGGGTATTAGGTGTATCCTGAACAGGAGATTTGGTTAGCTTATTAAGTCTAACCTATTCCTAGGGGTCTGTGGTGGTGGTGGTGTTCAAATTATATAGTAACTAAAGAAGTTAGTTCTAATTCTAATTTTTTAACTTTAATTAATAATATTAATCAATACTAACTAACATTCCCTTACCTGGTCATCTATCCGCTACTTCATCAGGGGCTTTGAGCGGATCGATAGCCAGTTTTAAGGGAATGTCTCATAATTACCCGTTTCTGTTAACTCCTTATCAGTTTTGCCTTATTAGTGAGATTATTTAATTCATTGAAAAAGGATAGTTTTATGTCAATTTGTCTTTCAGTTTAATTTTAATTTTTGAAAATTTTTAATACTTAATTTAGGATTCGGCAAACTGGTAGAGGAGAAACAAAGCCCAACGGGTAATTATCGGAATAAACGAGTGGAGCTATACTTATCTGTCCGGTGGTGGTCTTTCAGTAAATGAGGGGTTAGCCCTGTTCATTGTTTGTTTTATCCCTGGTTTGGTTTTGAGTGCGCAGTCGCGTCTATTGTTGCTTGATATTTTTGCAAGTCATCCGATGAGTGGGTTAATTCCTATGTCAGCCGGGGTGGGGCTGGGTTGGGGGGGGGGGTTGTTTCCGTTTTAACTCCGTGGTGAACATTAATTTGAAAATAACGTGATTTGGTTGTATTTTATTTACAAGCGTTATTTTTTGTTATTTACATAAGTTGGTTTGCTATCCCTTTGGACTGGGACGGTATAGCTTTTCTAAGGCATAACAGCCCGTTTTGTCCTCGGGGATAGCTATTTACATATTTACAGCCTCCTGTAAAGTGAATGTTAGCTTGCGTCTCGTTACACACAAATTAATTTTTTATTTTTTATTTTGAAGGGTGGGTTAATATAGGAATCCGGATTATAGTGCGGTCAGAGGACGAGCCTCCTCTGAGCGTAAGAGATCCGGACCTTAATTTAGGTATTTTGATATTGATATTTAATTTTTGTTATTAATAAGTGTGGCCGCTTTTATGTGGTGTTTGCTATAATTGTAGGGTATATTGTTTTTTGTGAGTGTTTTTATCAGTTTGTTAATTGCTTCTGTTGTGTTTTCTGCATTACTGCATATTTTTATTATTCTGGTTGTTTGGTTCCTAATTGTGTTTCCGTATATGTGTTTTGCAATGTTGCTATCCCAGTGGATGAGCTTTATAGCTGGGAAGTTGAAGTGGTCTCTTTTGTCATAATGTTTAGTTTCGATTTTGTTATTGTTGATAGTGATCTGGCTGTGTAGGTAATATGCTTGTAAGTTGCTGTTTTGGTTGGTCCGTTCTATGCTGAGGTCGGTGGGGTATATTACTTGGGCTAGTGTTTCAAAACCGTCGTGGTTGATGACTAGGACGTCATCGATATATCTAAATATGTTGATTTCTTCTGTTATGTTATTTTCGAAGTGGTGTAAGTATAGGTTGGCAATCGCACTGGAGCAGCACGATCCCATGCCTATTCCTCTGGTCTGTAAATAGATTCTGTTTCCCATCATTACGTAGTTATTTTTGACGTTGAGATTGACTAAATCGTTCCAGTATTGTTTGTTACAGTTTAAACTATTTTGGTGGTTTTGAAAGTAGACTGAAAGGACTTTAATTAAATTGTCATGTGATATGCTGGTGAATAGGTTTTGGAAGTCATAGGTGTATAGGCTTCTTATTTTATTGTTTTTGTTTTGGATGTAGTCTAGATATGTTTTGTTGCTGGTGATTATTTTGGTGCTAGTTATTTCATTGAATATAATTTTAAGTTTGTCTTTCAATAGGTTACTGGAAACTTTTGTATAACTGTTTTTCCCTGCTGTTATGAACCTTTTGCCGGTGGGTATTTTGTGGAATTTTGGGATCCAGTAAATGAATGGGTATTTTGTGATTTCTATTTTCAGTTTTAGTTTTTTGTGTAGTGCTATCATCTTCTTATTGATGCTGTTGGGTGTGGATACTATTTGTTTGTATGTTTCACTATTGTCCATTTCTTCTTTAATAGTCTCTATGTAAAATTTTTTGCATATTATGCTAAAGTTGTTGCTGGCCTTGTCTGTGTTCGTTATAACGAATTTCTTCTGCAGTTCTTTCGTCTTGTGTTTAATGACTTTCAAATTGTATTGTTTGACTTGATTCTTTATTGTTAAGACACTTTGGATTTTATTCATGATTTTTTCCGTGGTAATGTTTATCCATATTTGGAATGCCTCTATGGGTGTGTTAAATTTGTGTGCAGTTTTGAATGCGAATTGCAGTAAATCCTTGTATATGGATTTACGTGTGCTGAATAAATTGGTTGGGCTATTGGGTCTGAATTTTGTTCCTTTTTCCATTATTTCTTTAAGTGTTTGATCCTCTATAATGCTGAGGTCGCCTGTTATGATGTGTTTGTTATGTGGATCTATGTATTTTCTATATTTGTTATCATTGCAGTGGCAAGGTTGTTCCGTATTATTCATATTTTCTATTGTGTTTTTGTAGTTACATAGGGTTATGCCTATTGGTTTTGTGAAACTATATCTGACTTTAATATTAATGTTTTGGATAGGTAAGAACCCTTTTGTGTTTTCCATAACGTCACGGAAGTTGACGTGGTCGAATGTTCGGTTCAGGAATTTGATGATGCAGTATTCTTTAGTGGAATTGTCTTTGTAATCATCGCCGATTCTGAATTTGAATACATCTTCTAATGTATGGTTGAGGTGTATGTTCTTAATCTTCAGTTTCTGGTGAATTCTGTTTAGTGCTTTAAGTTTGCTGATTTTAAGTGTAAATAGGGTGTTGTGTATGTTTTTAACGTTAATAGGTTCCGTATCCCATTCTGTGATGAGCTTATCGAAGTCGTTTAGGCTTTGTGCTTTGCTTTTATTATCTTCGTCAATTTCTTGTTTGATTTTGTTGAGTTTTAGTCCATTTTTTTGCCAGTCTTTGTTGAGCTGAAAGATAGTATATGTACATTGTCCGGGGTTGGTATATGTGAAGTTTCTTCCATTGAATCTGTTATTAAGTCCGTATGGGTATAATGTTTTGTACATTATTATTAATATGTCCTCCATGTTTTCTCTTTTGGCGGTATTTTCTATTATGGCCAGGATCGCAATAGTTATATTGGTGAATTTGTGTTTTTGAAAGTGTTTGTATTCTATTTCATTGGTGTATTTTTCTGTGGTGTTGGCTTTTGTGGGGTTTTCTCCGTATTTCTTTATTTGTGACTGATGTAGGTTTATTCTTATTTGCAGTTCTGTGCTGGTTTGTCCTATGTATTGTATTCCGCATGTTTTACAAGTAATTAAGTAGATTACATTTTTGGTGTGGCAAAATTTTGGTGCGTTATCGTCGTTTTGTTGGTGTACTCTGTGCATTTGTGGGCATGTTTTGCATAGTTTATTTTTACATTTACTGAATTCTAGTTTTTTCTGGTGTCGATGGATTTCTCCGTAGCTTTCTTTGTGTGGGTTTTTATGGTAATCGGGTCCGCTCGGTTTTATGTTATTCGCTTTTGGTGTGGAGGCATTGCATGCTAAATGACTGTTTTCAGGAATTATCGGGTCCTGTTTGGTCATGTGTGATCCCGGGGTGCAATTTATACTGTGATACCCGTACAGCATTTTACTTTTATTTGTATGTTCATTCATGTTTATTTTAATTTTCAATGTAATTTGTAATTGTAGGCCCCGGTTCCTTGTGGTTACTCCGTAATACCCTTTGTCTTATTACTATCTTTATTGGTAAATTTACTAATGGAGGTGTAGGGGGCACAAAGGCGAATCGGAATCACATAGCATTGCAGGGTCCAAAATGCCTTCGTCATGCGGTAGAGGACATTGAACGGGAGGTCGTGTGAACAGCGATCCCGCTGGAAGTCAGCTTCTGTGAACCGTTTCTGTTGATGAAACCAAGTAGCAAAAATCCTCCGGAGTGGATAATCCGCAGGCTCCAATGATTGGACGCATGCAGATGGTATGAACTCATTTGGTTTGTTGACAGTATCCTCCATACAGTGGATTGGGAAATACCCAATCGTTGGCCTATCGCTCGAGTACTCGTACTCGGATTGCCTTCTGCAAGACATAGGACATTCTCCTCATTGTCTGGCGTCCTCATCATTCGCTCTCGATTCATGGTACCTCTCGTGAAACAACCAGTCTCAAGTAACCTTCTGTGCACACGCGTGAAAATCGTATGATGAGGAGCACGCCTGTGTGGGAAACTTTCCTGGTACATGTCGGCCAGTTCAACGTTTGAATACTCGTCCATCCTACTGCCTCGGGAACCAGTTCGCAAATGCTAACTTCCAGCGGGATCGCTGTTCATGTGACCTCCCGTTCAACGTCCTCTACCGCATGACGAAGGCATTTCGGACCCTGCAATGCTATGTGATTCTTATTCATCTTTGTGCCCCCTACACCTCCTGCAAGTCTGTCGCACTTGTAGTGAATCACCCTGTATATATACACACACAGGGTGTGTCAAAAATGATGGTCAATAATTTAAAGGTGAAAAGTACAAATGAAATAAGCAAAAAAGTCCCAGTGAGCATCGGGCCGCAAATGAACCATTTTCAAGATAACGCACATTTTCAGTTAAGATCCGCCACTGATTATGGGAGGTGGTTTTATTAAACATAAGATAATATATTTTTAATTTTTGGTTTCAACACCAGAGGATTTTACATATGTTACATATTACAGAATGTTACAAAAGGTGTTCAAAATGCTGTGTCCTGTCATCCACATGCAGCTTTGTAGTCTTCTCTGCATGAGTTGCAAATAGTCTCAGGCATTCCTTGGTCATTTCTGATTTGCTGAAAGGCTCCTTCAATTCGACACTGTTAACTCCTCAACTGTGTTAATGTTAGAAGTGTACACTAAGCTTTTTACATGACCCTAGATACAAAAATCCATAGGATTTAAGCCTCCCAGATCACCAGATCCGTAGGATCTGGTGATCTGGGAGGCTACATTACAAGTTCACCTCTACCTATCCACCACTGACCATACCTTCTAGTTAGATACCGAATCACAACTCGAGCAAAAT
Organism: Mastigoproctus giganteus; assembly: GCF_048544385.1. Lineage (NCBI taxonomy): Eukaryota > Metazoa > Arthropoda > Arachnida > Uropygi > Thelyphonidae > Mastigoproctus > Mastigoproctus giganteus. Next base: position 78,066,585 of record NC_143584.1, on the reverse strand, counting down.
GTGCCGGTGCACCATCATGCATAAACCACATGTTCTGGCATTGCTGAAGTGGAACATTATCATCATCAAGAACATTCTGCAGGAACTGAAGGTACAGCTCTCCTATTAGCCTGTTTGGCAGAAAGTGTGGGCCAATTAGATAGTCTCCTAATAGTCCTGCCCAGACATTCAACAAGAAACGTTGCTGATGTAGTGACTCGTGAACTGCATTAGGATTTACATTGGACCAAACATAACAGTTATGAAAATTAAAAATACCATCATGAGTAAACGCAGCTTCGTCAATGAACAAAATGTTTAAAAATTGGGGGTACAGAACACCCTGTTGCATCCACTGAGAGAAGTTCATTCTGGGAGGGTAATCTGTATTGCTGAGACCTTGCACATGCTGGATATGGTAGGGGTACAGTAATTGGCAATGTAATTGGCCACACACTGCTATGACTCAGTACACGTTCTTGTAGAGCAACTTGTCGAAGTTCGTGGATTTTGTTCTATTCTTTCTAACACCCTTTCCTCAACATCCGGTGTTATGCTTCTGGGCCAAAGCACCCATGTTCTCTAAGGCATTGATGTACCCTGATGAATATGCACCTACTGGGCTGCTTTCAGCAGGGAAATGCTTCTTGGTACAAATGTGCAGCCTTGAGTGCACTGCCATTGGCTTTACCATACATGAAGTACATGTCTGCATTCTCAAATATAATGAAATCTCTCCACTGGGAGTTGACTTGTTACATGGAAACGGACAGATGAAGGGACATGATGACAATAGGTTCATTATGTACATATGCTAATATGCCTAAAAAAGGAAGTTAATTTAATTTTGCATAATACATTTAATGCATCTAATGTAGTAGCAATTAAATCACATATATACATATGTGATTTAACTGCTACTACAAAATTAATTCTAAACATATATAACACAGTCAAAGCTCTTTATAGTGACCCTCATTTTAAGTACCAACAATTTATAACTTATGTGGTTGGTTGAGGCCAATTTCTAATTAACCTAATATAAATGGATTTCTCTATAACGACCATAAATACCAACCTCTTAATCTTTTCACTTTTTTATTACAATATTGCTCAGGGGAAGTCCCAAGGACTGGAGTGTACAAATGTATCTCCAATTCTCAAAGGAGGATCTAAGGGTGACACAAGTAATTACACACCAATTAGTTTAACTTCTGTTCCAGGGAAAATAATGTAGTCACTTGTTAAAGATGCTTTGCAGGATCATCTAGACAAGACTGCAGTAATAATTCAGACACATCATGGGTTTGTTAAGGGAAAGTCCTGTCTGACAAATCTGATTGGATACTATAATGTGTTTATAAAGGAACTGGATGCCAAAAAGAATTTTGATATCATATATACAGGGTAGTTATAAAACAAGTTTCACTATTCGGGAGACCCTAGTGTCAAAATGGTTACAGTTAGCGCTGTGAAAATCAGTGGGTATGTCATTTAGGATATGGGGAAGTGACTTGTAGAAGAAAAAAATTTGTTCAAATTTCCACCACCATGGGGAAATATGGCGCTGCACATATGTAAAAGTTATCATTTACTTCCAGACATGCTGCTTACGCCAATGACATCCTGTTAGATAAAAGCAGAAAAGCCAACACCATCATAAATCACCATTACGGCTCTTACAAAAAAGGAATGTGCTCTTTTAGTAAAACTGTTCTACCAAAATAATAGTAACGCTAATGCAGCACTATGTGAATATCGGAAACTAAAAGGTTTGAGTAAATGACTTTTGACGTTGGTGGGGCTTCAAAAACTAATAAAGAAATTTTAACCAACCATGAAGTTAGGTGTAATTCCAGGCAGGGGACGACCATGTATCAGAATGGAGGTAGTGGACGAAGTGGAGGTATGCAATGGCCTCCAGGTCATCATGTGAAACACTACCAGTCAGTAGTACCAGAGGTGTGTCAAGAGATTGGAACCTTCCTTGGTCTATTGTATGTAAAATGCATCAAATAATTTCAAGCTGGTTCCCATATAATTTTCATGTAGTGCAAGAACTAAAGTCTTGTGATCAGCAACAACGAATAGACTTTGCTCTATGATTTCTGGCTTGTATGGAACTTAACAATACATGGGCTTGAATGATCTTGTGGTCTGATGAGGCACATTTCACACTTCATGGGGCGGTAAATGCACAAAACTGCCAAATATTCTCATCCATCTGCTGTGCATGAAAGACCACTACAAAGTGCATACGTTACAGTATGTGTGGATTCACAGCAGAGTTTATAATTGGACCATTTTTCTTTAAAGAGTCTTCACACGATGGCCCCATAAGGTGTACGGTACTGCACTCTTCTAAGAGATCACATTATTCCTGCTCTGCAAGCAAGGAAATGTTGGAGACTGTTGTGTTCAAGCAACATGGTGTCCCTCCCCATGTTGGTCGACAAGTGAAGGAACTGCTCTGTTCAACATTCGGAAATGATCGCATCAGTTCTAGAGACTTTCCACATTTCTGGTCAGCCCAATTACCAGATGGCAATCCCTATGATTTCTGGCTATGGGGATAATTGAAAGACAGAATTACCGTTGCGGCATACAGACCCTTGTCGATTTGAAAGCAACCATTAAATGGCATGTAGCCAACATCCCCAATGAGATGCTACGCGAAACTGTGTCACACGCAATTCTCCACTTTCAGAATGTCATCTCAAGTGAAGGAAAGCACAAAGAATAATACCTGTAGATATCGAAGTTCTGATATTAAAAGATAAATCGCTTCCCCATACCCTAAATGACATACCCACCAATTTTCACAGTGCTGTCTCTAACTGTTTTGACACTAGGGTCTCCAGAATAGGGAAACTTATTTTATAACCACCAGGTACTTGGATTTCAGGAAAGCTTTTGACACTGTTGCGTATGGAAGACTGCTGTACAAATTGGAGCAATGTGATATTAAGGGTAAGTTGCAACAATAGATAAAAGGGTGATTGAGTGGGAGAAGACAGAGAATGGTAATCGATGGATGCTGCACTTCGTGGACTAACATTATTAGTGGAGTCCCCCAGGATTCGGTTTTGGGCCCACTGTTATTCTGTATATTAACAATGAAATTGATGAAGGTATATCATGCTTAATATTGATGTTTGCAGATGATACAAAGGTTGGCAGGGTTGTTAATGACAGTATGCTACTGCAACAGAAGTTTAACTTTCACAAATACAAAGTACTGCATACAAGTAGAAGTAACTCCAGAGAAATGTACCAACTGTGTGGTACTACACTTAGGGCGGTAGAAAATGAAAAAGATGCCGGATCTTTTTTATTTTCTACCGCCTGATGAATTCTGATCGGATTTTTCTGCTTGCTCAGATTATGAACCAGAGGGGCATAAATTCAAATTGTGGAAAGACAGTTGTAGAATAGATGTGCAGAAATTTGCCATTAGCTGCAGGTGATTAATTGCTGGAACAAACTTCCATCTATTTTTAGTAGTAGTAGTGGCATGTGATGCAAGAAAGCAAGTGTATGAGCTTATGCATAATCAGCTTAAAAAAAAAATCACACCATTCCCTCCAAATGCGTGTCCAGTTCCTCCATAAATTTATTTAACCCATAAACTTCCACAACGACAGATGGAAGTTTGTTCCAGCAATTAAACAACCGCTGGCTCAATGCAAATTTCCGCACATCTATCTTTTCTTAATTTGAATTTATGCCCCCTTCAGTTCGTAATCTGAACAAGTGGAAGGATCCCATCAGAATTCAGCATGCTCAACCCATCCAAGGCGTTATACACCTAAATCAGATTACCGCACAGGTGCCTAGTCTCCAGCCACTGCAATTTGCAGAACTTAAGTCTCTCTTGGTAAGAGGATCCCTTCATTCCATTCCCCTCACCAATCTTGTTGTCCTTCTCTGTACACTCAAGGAAATCTACATCATTCCTAAAATGAGGCCTCCAGACATGTACACAGTACTTAAGGCGTGGCCTGACCATTGCCTTATACAGAGGGACAATCACCCCCTTTTCCCTGCTAGCAAAATTCCTATATATCATTGACAAAACCCCATAACCTGCCCTGGCAGCCTGTCTGCATTGCTCAGAAAACTTCATATCTGGATGCACAATTACTCCCAGGTCTTTTTCATTTTCAACCACCTTAAGTGTAGTACCACACAGTTGGTACGTTTCTCTGGGGTTACTTCTACCCATACGCAGTACTTTGCATTTGTCAAAGTTAAACTTCAGTTGCCACTTCTTAGCCCATCTGCCCAAATTATCTACATCCTGTTGCAGTAGACACTGTAATTCCTGTCATTAACAACCCTACCAATCTTTGTATCATCTGTAAACTTCGACACTAAGCCTGATATACCTTCATCAATATCACTGATAAATATACAAAACAACAGTGGACCGATACCGAACCCTATGGGACTCCACTAATAACATTAGTCCACGAAGAGCAGCACCCATTAATTACCACCCTCTGTCTTCTCCGACTCAACCATCCTTTTATCCATTGTAGCAACTTACCCTTAATACCATTCTTCTCCAATTTGTACAATAGTCTTCCATGCGCAACAGTGTCAAAAGCTTTCCTGAAATCCAAATAAGTAAACCCCCGCTATTCGCGGTATCTGTATTCGCGGTCGCTGATTTAATATAAAATGAAACCTAAAAAAATGTGAAAAGCCGTGAATTAGGGTTGAATTTGAAAGTGTCTGCAATTCTGACAAGACACGATAGGAGGGAGTATATGATGCGAGCCTTGTCAATCAATTCGTCCCTGGAAAGATTGTGCAAGGCTCAAGGGATAGAATTTTTTTCAGCCTGGACTGTACTTGTTAACAAGAGAGACTGCTTCCACAAGGATGGGATACACTTAAATACAAAGGGGGCAAGAATATTTGCTGATGCTATCGAGGCAGTGTTAGGTGGGTCGGAAAACTGCTGGCTTGGGAGGGAGACAAATACTTTTTTTTTTTTTTTTTGGTAGTTGTTGGCGCATTGGCTTCTGTGGCCATATGCACCTCCCAAGGTTTTTGCAATATTTTGTCCAAGCCCGAGGCGGGATTTGAACCCGCTACCTTTGGGTTGCCAGGCAGGCACTTTCCCCACCCGGCTAGCCTGGTCGGCAGACAAATACTAATAGATTAACAGTAGCCACTGGCAGAGGTGCAAGATATTCTTGCACTGCTTCTATTGGAATGAACAGAAGCCTGAAAAACAAGATGCAGGATATTTCAGAGACTGCTGGGAGTCATTGCAGTACAAGTAAACACATGGGTTGCGTTACGGTAGCCAAGAATAGAAATAGGTGCATGTATACTTGCATGTACACCAATGCTAGGAGTTTAGTAAATAAATTTGATGAATTTGAGGTATTGCTCAACACATCAAAGGTAGATATTGTTGGGATATCAGAGACGTGGTGTCAAACAGATATAAGGAATACAGAATTGGAATTTGGGGAGTACAACGTCTACAAAAAGGATAGACAGGATGGGAAGGGAGGAGGGGTTATGCTAAGAAAGTTAAGAAACACATAAAATCCAAGGAAGTGAAGCCAGTCGACATCGCTGGACAGTGCAGTGTCGAGTCAGTTTGGTGTGACATAAGCATTGGGAGATCAAAACTGAGAGTAGGAGTGTGCTATAAGTCTAATGACTCTGATGAGTATAATTAGAAACTGTACAGGGAAATAGAGTGGGCAAGTAAATCAGAGAGTCTTATAATGGGGGATTTTAATTTCCCAGATATTGACTGGAATTTTGGGGCTGGTCACTCACACACTAGCAAGGCTTTTGTGGATTTATTGGATGATTGTTTTCTACATCAGCATGTTACGGAGGCAACTAGAGGGAGTAATACTCTTGATTTGATTATCAGTAGTGATTCTTCATGCATTAAGAATCTGAAGATAAATGAACTAAGTGGAAGTGATCACAGTGTGCTGAAGTGGGATTTACTCAAAGAGGTAACTACCATTAGGGGTAAAGGGAAGGGTTATTGCTTTCGTAAAGGTGACTACGATGGACTGAGACAGTACCTAAATTCTATACAGTGGGGCCAACTGATGATGTTACCAACATTAAATTCAAAATTGGAAGCATTCAAAGAACTTATCTTAGAAACCACTAGGCTTAACATAACAAATAAGAAATATTGTTCAAGGTTTAGGCCTAAATGGATGTCAGATGACCAATGAGACATATAGCAGAGAAGAAAAATTCGTGGGATACTACAAATTAACACATGACACAGAAGCCTATGATAGATACAAGTTGATCTGTAACCAAGTTACAAAGGAGGTTAGGCAGGCGAAGGCAGATGACGAGAAATCATTGGCAAGGGATGCAAAGAAAAACAGCAAAGAGTTCTTTACTTATGTAGACTCTAGAAGGAAGGGGATGAATCAGATTGGTCTACTTGACATCGATGAGTCAACTGTTGATAATCCTGCTCAGGTAGCTAACAAACTAAATGAATATTTTGCATCGACATTCACACATGAGGAGTTATTCAGCGAGGGGAATGCCAGAGGTGTATTCAACTCTGGCAGTAAGCTAGAGAATCTTGTAATAACTGAGAGTAAAGTGGAGGAGAAATTGTTGAATAAAAGACAAGAAAGGCACCTGGGGTGGATGGGATCTATCCAGTTATATTAAAGGAGGCAGCGAAGGAAGTGAGCAAACCCTTAGCCATAATTATGAGAGCTTCCTTGGACTCAGGGGAGGTACCCACAGACTGAAGATGTGCAAATGTGACCCCAATTCACAAAGGAGGATCAAAGGCTGACACAAGTATTTATAGACCTGTGAGTTTAACTTCTGTTACAGGAAAATTAATGGAGGCACTGGTTAAAGAAGCACTGCAAGATCATCTAAACAAGACTTCAGTTATAACTCGGACACAGCAGTTTTGTTAAGGGGAAGTCTTGCCTGACGAATGATTGGATACTATGATGCAGTCACAAAAGAACTGGATACAGGGAATAACTTTGATATTATATACTTGGATCTTAGAAAGGCTTTTGATACTCTTGCACATGGAAGACTGCTGCACAAATTGGAGCAGTGTGGCATTGGAGGAAAATTGCTGCTACGGATAAAGGGGTGGTTGAAGGAGAGAAGACAGAGAGTGGTAATCAATGGACACTGTTCATCGTGGACTAATGTTATCAGTGCAGTCCCTCAGGGTTCAGTGTTGGATCCATTACTGTTTTCTGTATTTATAAATGATATTGATGATGGTACATCAAGCTTAATGTCCAAGTTTGCAGACGATACGAAGGTTGGCAGGGTTGTCAAGGACACTACTGACACTATGCTGCTGCAACAGGCTCTGGAAAGGTTGAGCAGATGGGCTGAGAGGTGGCAAATGAAGTTTAGCATTGACAAATGTAAAGTACTACATATGGGAAACAGCAACCCCAGAGCAACGTATCAATTCTGTGGTACTACACTGACAGTGGTAGAGAATGAAAGGGACCTGGGGTTGGTTGTGCAGGCATATATGAAGTTCTCTGAGCAGTGCAGACAGGCTGCAAGAGTAGCTCATGGTGTATTGTCAATGATATATAGGAATTTTTCTAGCAGGGAAAAGGAGGTGATTATTCCCTTGTATAAGGCAATGGTCAGGCCACACCTTGAGTACTGTATACAGGTCTGGAGGCCTCATTTCAAGAAGGATGTAGAGCTGCTGGAACGAGTACAGAGAAGGGCAACAAGATTAGTGAATGGAACAAAGGGGTGCTCTTACGAAGAAAGGCTTAAGTTTTGCAAATTACAGTGTCTGGAGCCTAGGCACCAGTGAGGTGATCTGATAGAGGTGTATAAAACCTTGAATGGTTTGAGCATGCTCAATGCTGATGGGATTCTTCTTCTTGCTCAGAATAATCACCTGAGAGGGCATTAATTCATATTGAGGAAAGACAGATATATATATCTAATAGACGTGCAAAAATTTGCCTTTAGCCAGTGGGTGGCTGGTTAGTGGAACAGACTTCCATCTCTTGTCGTGGAAGTTGATAGTCTAAATAAGTTTAAGGCTCAGCTGGACAGGTATTTTGAACGAACAGAGGGATGAAGTGGAACTGGCTTTTTTTTTTTTTTTTTTTTTTTTTTTTGGCTAATGCTGCATAAGCTTGCCTCTAATAATGCTAATGCTAATACGATATCAAATTTATTTTTTGCATCCAGTTCCTTTGTAACCACATCATAATATCCTATCAAATTTGTCAGACAAGACTTTCCCTTAACAAACCCATGCTGTGTCTGAATTATTGCTGCAGTCTTGTCTAGATGATCTTGCAATGCATCTTTAACCAGTGACTCCATTATTTTACCCGGAACAGAAGTTAAACTAACTGGTCTGTAATTACTTGTGTCACACTTTGATCCCCCGTTGTGAATTGGGGATACATTCGCACATCTCCAGTCCGTGGGGACCTCCCGTAAGTCCAAGGATGCGCTCATAATTATGGCTAAGCATTTGCTTAGTTGCTTTGCCGCCTCCGCCTCCTATAATATAACTGGATAGATCCCATCCACCCCAGGTGCCTTTCTTAGGTTTAACTTCAACAATATCTCCTCCACTTTGCTCACAGTTATTACAAAATCATTAAGCACCCTGCTACAATTTGATAATCTTCTGCCCTTTTCAAACTTTAATAACTCTTTATGTGTAAATGTAGATGCAAAATACTCATTATTCAGTTTGTTTGCTATCTGAGCAGGATCATCAACAGGCGAAACTTCGATATCCAGTGGACCAATCAGATTCATCCCCTTCCTTTTAGAGCTTATAAAAGTAAAGAAATCCTTTCTGTTTTTCTTAGCATCTTTTGCCAAAGATTTCTCATTATCTGCCTTCGCCTGCCTAACCTCCTTTGTGACCTGATTACAGACTAGCTTATATCTGCCATAGGCTTCTGTGTCGCTTGATAATTTATATGCTTCCCATGCATTTTTCTTCTCTGTCCCGAGTCTCATTAGTTGATTTGATAACCATTTAGGCCTAAACTTTGAACAATATTTCTTGATAGGTATGAAACTTTTAGTAGTATCCACGATTAATTCCTTGAATGCTTCCCACTTATAATTTACTGTTGGTAACATCGTCAGCTGATCCCACTGTACAGAATTTTAAAACTGTCTGAGATCACTGTACTCACCTTTACGAAAGCAAATACCCTTTCCTTTACCCCTGATGGTAATTACAGTAAACCCCAGCTATTCACGGGGGTTACGTTCCTGAGAAATGTCGCAAATACTGAAAACGCGAATACTGAGTTATGGCTCCCATAGTAATAAAGGGGTTCCGTTCAAAAGTATGAAATATATAAGAAAACTAGTCTAAAATTTTGTCTATGTATGTATTATTGTTTGTTTGTTATTTGGAGCATTAGCAACTAAGGCCATATTGCTTGGGGATATGCGGTGGTCATTCCCGACCTTTCCACATCCTCTGTATTTGGTGGTGACGGGCTCGAACCCCGGTCTAATCAAGAAGCGTGTGCTACGCACTGCTGCTCCTTCCCACCTGGCTACGGAGGCGCCGTATGTATTATATGTACCTTCATAATATGACTATGTACATAGACAATACATAGTGAAATGCAAGTATATGGCATCAACATGAAAATAAGAAACAATTTAATATTAAATGTAATATTTATTAGAAATTTCAAACAAATCTTTCAAACCAGCGCCTTTGCTAGCAAAAAAAACTTATCCTGCCAGTGCTATCACCAGTTTCGCTAAAGTGTTGATAAAGGAGTTTTGCCTTTTCACGAATGATGAGTGAACTTAACGGAATTCTATTTTGAGTTCAGTCTTCTATCCACAGATTTAAAGCATTTTCCATTTTTTCTAATTTAACATCATGAGTTACAGAGCAAATTTTTGAAGCAATTAGCGCGTTTTTACGGACACAACGGCGGATTTTTTCTTCCGATTTTTTGATTGATCGTACCGTTGACTCATTGATTTTATAATCTTTTGCCATTGAGGAGACACTTTCACCATTAGAAATTTTGTCTAATAACTCAATTTTATTCGCTAATGTCATCACCTTTGATATTTTGACATTTCTCTTGTTATTCGTAGCCATATTTTTGTACGGGTTAGAAAGAACTTGTCCACAATAAAGTCACTTTCGTCCGTTCGAGTCACACTCGAAAAAGTCTGTTTTACACTGCAAAACGGTAGATTTATCACTTTTGTAAGCATATCACTTTATAAATTGATAAATTTATTCAATTTATAGGCATATAAATTAAAAGCAAACGACGAAAACTTCCATTACAAGCGCATAACACATACTGAACAAGGATTAGGGAAAAAAATCCACGCTCGCGATTTTGTCACCCCTCTCCCCCACTCACTCAGTGCTGTTTTGACCAGGAAAGATAATTTTAGCCACGCCCATGTTTTTTTATGGCAGGTAATATTCCCGGCACTTTAAAATTCAAATTTTTTTAGGTTTCATTTTATATTAACTCAGCGATCGCGAATACGCGAAACCGCGAATACAGATACCGCGAATAGCGGGGGTTTACTGTATATCTTTAAGTAAATCCCACATCAGTGCACTGTGATCACTGCCACCTAGTGGTTCTTTTATCTGCAAATTCCTAATACATGAATGATCACTGCTGATAACCAGATCAAGAGTATCACCCTCTCTGGTTCCTCTCGAACATGCTGCTGCAGAAAACAATCATCCAATAAATCCACAAAAGTCTTACTAGTGTATGAGTGACCAACCCACAAGTTCCAGTCAATATCTGGGAAGTTAAAATCCCCCATTATAAGACATTCTGATTTACTAGCCTATTCTATTTCTCTGTACAACTGTTCATTGTACTCATTTGAGTCATTAGGCCTATAACACACTCCTACTCTTATTTTTGCTTTCGCAGTGCTCATGTCACACCAAACTGACTCAACAGTGCACTGTTCATCTATATCAACTCGATGCACTTATTTTGATTTTATGATTTTCTTAATTAACAGCATAACACCTTCTCCTTTCCTATCCTGTCTATCCTTTCTGTACGCATTGTACTCCCCAAATTCCAGTTCTGCATTCCTTATATCTGTTACACTAAGTCTCTGCTATCCCAACAATATCTGCCTTTGATGTCTTGACCAACACTTCAAATTCATCAAATTTATTTACTATACTTCTAGCATTGGTATACATGCCAGTATACATGTTCCTATTCTTATTATTAGTTACCCTAACACATCCCATATACCCACCTGTTTCACGATGATTGACATAAGTCCCTGAAACCCCCAGCATCCCTTGCTCCAGGTCGCTATTTATTCTAATAGAAGCTGTGCAAGAATCACCTTCACCTCTGCCTGCGGTTACTTTTATCCTTTTAGTCTGTGAATCCCCCCCCCCAAGCTAGCAGCTTTCCGACACACCCACCTAACACTGCTTCGATAGCATCAGCAAATATTCTTGCACCCTTTCTATTTAAGTGTATCCCATCCCTGAAGAAGCAGTCTCTCCTATTAACAAGCACAGACCAGGCTGAAAAAAAATTTTGCCTCTTGAGCCTTGCACATTTCCTCCAGGGCCAAATTGATTGACAAGGCTCTCATCGTGTACTCCCTCCTATCATGTCTGGGTAGAATTGCAGACACTTTCAAATTTTACCCTAATTCACGACTTTTTTGCAACACTGACCTGTACTTGTTATATAAACCTGCAGATCTCCTACTCGTAATGTCATTGGTGCCAACGAGTACAACAATATCACCTTTTGTGCCCTTAAAAGATGACATGCTTTACAACGACATCAACTTTTGCCCCTGGCAGACATACTCTGGTACTGTTCCATCTATCCTTTTTACACAATATATTCCCCATCTCCCTCACAAAAGAATCACCAACAATAACTAGTTCCTTTGGGACCAGCACATTCTGTCTTGGAGATTGCCGCTGTGTTGCCTGATACCTAGGAGTGAGCTCTGGCGTTGAGTTGGGCAGCTGAGAGCTTGACGGGCCCCTCATATTAATTTCTTCGTTCGCATCTACCCTACTCAAGCTCTCATAGATGCCTAGTAGAACGTTGAGTTCATGCCTAATTTCTAGACACTCTCTGCACCTGGCACACATACACACATAAAGACATCCTCCTTGGCTAGATCATGTTCTGTTACAGAGAGTTCAGCAAACATTTCACAAGCTGCACATATTTTTAGGCTGTGATGCGTTGGAGAATTGCTCCCCTCAGTTGTCCCCCGAGTCACAGCACTCCTGCCACTTTAGCCCGTTGCTTTGCTGCTCTAGTCTGGGCATGATATTTTAAATTAATAAGATCAATAAATTTAATTAAATAATTGTCAATACTACACTATCTAATAGAATCCTAAATGCAGTGATGCGTATTACGCTATATAATTATACGTTACAGCTGCCTAGTTACCACAATTAAAAATTTGAATTCCCTACTACTCTATACAAAAACAATGGCTGCAAGATTCGAACAAAATAATGGTTTTACGTATATTAAGTAGTAATCTACAAAAACTCTTTATCTAAATTAAAAATAAAAATAACCAGCGTAACAACAACTATAAGACTATATATAAAGTACAATATAAAATAAGAATTAGGTAAATAAAAAGGCAAACACTTATTGCTTTTTCGGAGCCTGTAATTCACAGCTGTAATCTTTAAAGAGAGTCAGGTGGCTAGATATGTGAAAGTTGATAGCTTAAATGAATTCAAGGAGGAACTGGATAATCTTATAGGGCATGGATGTATAAAATTGGTTCTTTTTTTTTTTTTTTTGGCTGATGTTATGTAAGCTCCTGCGCTTGCTTTCTTGCATCACATTCCTCCATTATACTATTACTATATTCGCATTTAAAAATGACAGAACACTTCAAATATACTGATGTAATTGATGAGCTTGCAGCCTGACCATGAGAAATCATTTAAGATTTCCCATGCTCTTTTCCAGCAGTGTGGTAATGAAATCAACATCGGCTAGAAGTTAATTTCTTTAGTTAGAGTATGTTTATCGGTATGGTTCCAAGAAAGTGAATAGCTATGCCAATCACAGATAAAATTAGGAATTTATCTGTGGCAGGGTACTTTTAGGCATTCCTAAAAGTACTCTGTTCACGATTCTGAAAGATCGCAAAAAGATTGAAAGTTTAGAGAAATCTGCTGCATTGGATAGTATTCAATCCTCGAATGGCAAAATACCAGATCTTGAAAAGGTACTTTTGGAATGGCTAATGATGATGCATGCAAAAAACGTTCCCGTAGATGGTAATCATTTAAAAGCTAAGGCTGAAATGGATATTGAAGAATTTAAAAGTTCTGATGAATGGTTCCAGAAATGCAAGACTCGTGATGACATATCTTTTGAAAAAAGCATAAGGCAAAAGTTTAGCCGTGGACAGTGACGCTACAAAGTAAAATCATTTAAAAAATGTTTTGCTGACACACAACCACAATGGCATCTTCAATGCTGATGAAACTGGATTCTTTTTTAAATTGCAACCAGATGAAACACTTATATTTAAAGGCGATAAATGTAATGGTGGAATAAAGGCCAAACAACGGATTACCGTTCTCCTAGCAGCAAACATGTCTGGTATAGAGAAGCTTCCTCTTTTAATCATTGGGAAAGCCCAGAAGCCTTGATGCTTTAAAAGTTTAAAGAAATTACCGATTATGTATTGAGCAAACCAAAAGGTATGGATGACATTACAAATCTATGAAGAATGGATCAGAGACTCAGATTGCAGGATGAGTGAAAACATAAAAAATTTGCTGTTTGTGGATAACTATACCCCAGGGCTGGACCAAGGTATTTCCATGCACCGGCAGAAAGATTTTTCGGTGCCCTTTTACTAAAAATATGTATATTTCTTGCCTCGTTGTTCTTCTATCTTTAAGGGGCATCAAAAATAGAAGAACAACGAGGCAAGAAAAATACTAGCTGTACCTTAATCCAGCACTGCTGTACCTCTCATTGCCAAGTAAACAACCTTTGTGCAATAACTGTTGAGTATTTACCACCAAATATGATGTTAGTTCTTCAGCACCTTGACCAAGGTGTAATCCAGTGTTTAAGGAAAACTATCAAAAAATGCTATTAAACAAAATTGTGCTATGTCTTCAAAGCGAAATCAACATCCTACTGGAAATGTATTTATGTGTTTCAGCATGGGATGAAGTTGATGAAAAAGTGATCGTCAACAGCTTCAAAAAGGCTGGGTTTACAGCCTTGAATGGTGCAATGTACAAAGTTTCACATGCTTCTTCCTCTATTAATTGCAAAGAAAAGTCCAATAACAGGGAAGAAATATTTGAGCATGTGCGTCATCACCTAAACCAGGGGTTCTCAACGGGGGCGAAAATTAGTTTTTGGTGAGCAAAAAAATCATTGGTATTACAAAGGTTTGTGGCCCCTCCAAAGTTCAACCCTACCTGATGACATCTTATTCCTTAATATTTAATTTCTCTCATTGGGTGTTCTTTTCCCCTGAGACAACTGATTTTTAACATATAGGTATATTATATTAGGAGTGAGTGAAATTTTGATAAAAGGAAGATAGTGGGTATGATTTAATTCAACCACCTTTGCTTTTCATAGGCATTAAATGCCTCAGTGCTTTCAGAGATAATGCCTCTGCAACCCTTGGCATTTGCACCGTTCTGATAGCTGTGACCTTGGTGGCGATGTAGTGGGCATGGTTTATTTATTCTTTTGTTTCATTGGTCAATATATCAGCATGGATGGGATGAGGAAATGTTTCAGTCTATTGTTTCTACTTTTTAAGCGACAATTAGTAATGATTTATTGTTTGCTTGTGGAAGTTGCTTATTTTTGATACACAGTGCTTTTGTGAGTGACATGGGCTACGAAAGTTAAATAAAAATAGTTTATATTTTATTATTTTTGTAGTTATTCAACCCATCATCAATCATGTCAAGTGCTGAAAAGAAAAAAAAAAAAAAAAGTGTCAACACTATCTGGATGAATATCTAGCTTATGGTTTTTATTGAGAGTCCATTCGACTCAATACAGCCCACGTGTCTTATGTGTAATATTCTTTTTCAAATGAGGGTATGAAACCATCAAGGCTTTTAGATCACTTAAAAAGGAAACATCCTGATAAATTTAGTAAACATATCGAATATTTTAAAAATTTAAAACAGAATTTTTAGCTTGTTATTAGGTTTTTAGGAGCATTAGCAACTAAGGCCATATTGCTCCGGGGATATGCAGTGGTCATTCCCTGACCTTTCCGCATCCTCTGTATTTGGTGGCCACGGGCTTGAATCCTGGTCTATTCAAGAAGTGTGTTCCTGCCCAACTGGCTACAGAGGCACCTAGAATTTTGAGCAACGTAACACTTCCTTATTTAAGAAGAACACACAAATAAATGACGATGGAATGATTGTGTCATATAAAATGCCCTTCTAATGGCATACATTCGTTATTTCGACTATGATTGTAAATTGCAAGAAGAGATGTTTTTTGTAACATCTATAGAAACTGACTGTACTGGAGCATCCATTTTTGATGTTGTACAAACATGGTTTGATGAAAAACAAGTAGCACTGGAAAATTTGGTGTCCTGTGCCACTGATGGTGCTACCTCCATGGTTGTAAGACAAAGGTTTTATAGCACACCTAAAGGAAATATGTCCCAAAGTTCTTGCAATACATTGCTTTGTGCACTGACATCATCTGGTTGAAAACATATTAGTCCAGTTCTTTATCAATCTCTCATTTATTAAAACCATCAATAAAATAAAGTTACATAGCAAATATGATCGCCTTTTCAGAAAATTTTGTGTTGATAATGAAGAACAGTGTGTGAGGCTTCTTTTACATATAAAAGTCAGATTGCTTTCTAAAGGAAACTGTAAAATCTTTTTTGATACAATAATTAGTTTTTTTAGAAAGCAAAGGACAGAGATTTAACAAAGGAGATCAGCAAACATAAAAACAACATATACTATATGGCTTGAATTTTTTGAAAACTTAATGAGGTATCACTTCAACTTCAAGGGACATTAATTATGGTGATAACTGCAAATTCATATTAAAAGCCATCACTGAAATACTGGTAAATTTGAAAGCAATTTAATGAGAAAACAATTTCATGGTATGCAAGAGTTAGCTGAAATCAATGAATCTCTCACCAAGAATGGTCTTAAGAATTATTCGGATCATTTGTGTTCTTTAAAGGTGAAATGAAAAATAGATTTTCGGATTTATTTTCTTTTGAAGTGAAGCCATGGATGTTAGATCCAATTGGATGCAAAGCCTGAGTCTGCTAGTGAAGAAATTCAAGAACTCATTGAATTAAAATGTAACGAAGAATGCAAATGTAAATTTGAAAAAGGTGGAATGGTTGAGTTGTGGGGATCAATAACAGCTAAACTTCTTTATCCAACAATGTGGTCTGAAATGGCCAAAGTACTTATTTGTTTTCCATCTTATATGGTTGAAAGTGGTTTTAATTCAGTAAATAAAATATTAACAAAGGAAGGAAACAGAATTGATATATGTTCAAGAGGAGACATTAGAATTAAACTTACTACTATCATACCAAACATTGACCTATTAGCTAAGAAGCATCAGGCTCAGAGATCCCATTGAATATAAAAGAGTAAGTATAGAGTATTTTCTTGTTTAAAATTTCATGGGGGGCAATTAGGAAAAAAAATTGTCCAAAAAAGCCCTTTAGGGGTGTAATTAAAAAAAGGTTGAGAAACACCGACCTAAACTTAAAGGGAAACTTAAGCTTCAGAGATTATGCAGAAGTGGATGCACACATTGAATGTTTCAGGATATGCACGAATGAAGAGGAACTCATTGAGACATACTGGAATCTTCTGAAATTTGTAGTGATGAAGATGAGATGAGGAACCTACCGTAGTTGAACAGGAAGTTTCAGCGAAAGATGCTCATCAAGATTAGAACTTGTATGTCAATTTGTTTCAAGTGTAGCCTAACTGCAAAAGTGAAATAACTGTTATCATGCACCTTCATAATTCTCTTTTAAAACATGCTCTACCACAGAAACAGCATGTTTCGATAGATTATTAGTATGAAACAATTCTCTTGTTAGGAATGTAACCTATGTAGTGAAATTTACAATTAAATTGTAAATTCAATTGAAAATTTTTACTGCACTCTAAAATCAATGCAAAATTGACAATCATAATTTTCTTGTTCAATATTGCAGTAAATACTATAAATAAGATTAAACTATATTCTATTAGTAGAATTACATTAAATGTTCAAGCTTTTATTTGTTTTTTTGGTGATTTTATGAATGATCGATACATCCTTCAGATATGATGACTGTTTTTCTCATTCCCCTAGAGCAGTGATTCTCAAACTTTTTAATGTGAGGACAACCAAAATCCATTATGAAAAATTCCCGGCACTGCCAGCACTGGGTGCATGGGTGCTGTCAGAATATTTTGTAAAGTGGCGCATGTGGAAGGGCAGTGAGGGAATTTTTTTTTGAAAAATGCATGAAAAAAACATTTGGCTTTTGGTACAGGATTTTTAAACAAAAATTTTTTTATTTAAAAATTGACTTCATACCTCATTTTATGCACAATTTCTATATCTCTAAGAATAAGAAATTGTATGAAAAAATCAAAATTAAAGAAATAATATTCGATTGTTTTTTCATACCTCTTTTAATGTTTTAGAACAATAAGTATATTTTCTAATTTATATCCAGAAACTAAAATAATTCAAAATTAAAAAAAAAAAAAAAAAAAAACAATACAAAATTATATTGAAATTTTATTAATTTTGGGGAAAAAATGCTTATTACAATAAAAATATATTCTTAAAAAGAGAACAAAACATAAAACAATTAATGTGAATCATGTGCTTGATGCGATTTACATAGTTCGTTTATATTTGAGCATATTTTAGACAAACATACTCGCATTTTATTTTCAACTGACTTCAGTCTTTTCCTTTTTTTAGTTTTGATATTAACGAGCATAGAAAACGCGAGTTTGCACAAGTATGAGGTAGAAAATTGTACCAAAACTTGAAGTGTTCTGGCTCCTATTCCTTCTTAATAGCCAAAAGGATTCGAGTGAAATTTCAGAGTATTTTAATTGCAACAGGCATTGCGAATTTGTATTAATTCCTCTTCTTCTTTAAGGCTTAACTCCATTTTATTAGATGTTAATTCAACAAACGGATTTCATATCCAGTCAAAACTGTCGATAGATATATCAGGAAAATAATGACAAATCTGTTCTTCTAGTGACGTTAAGTGTTCAGAAATTAACTTCTTTATATTTTAATTTTTTGTTGCAGCTGTCTTTGAAAATATTTCCATGTCGGCTTCATTAACTTTAATTTTCCAAAATTTTACCGTCTTTAAAAGTGGTAATTTTATCAGAAGATTTTAATAAATTTTCATCCCTTCATTGCATACTGGAATTTACATTATTCAATTGTTCAAACATATCTGTTATATAAGCGAATTTTGTACACCAAAAATCATTTTTCAACAATTGACAAAATTCATGCTTGTTTTCTTGTTCAAAAAACGTGAAGAGTTCTACTTTTAATTCGTAAACTCGACTCAATACTTGTCCTTTGGCCAACCATCTGATATCAGTATGAAGAAGAAAGTTCAAATGCGTGAATCCAAGTTCTTCACATTTGCAAACAACCGTGATTTCAGAGGGCTGCTCTTAATATAATTTTTTTTTTTTTTTTTTTTTGTCCTCTCCTTTTTTCCATTTTATATGAGGTCAACATTTTTTACTGTTTTGGCATGATATTTTTATGGCCGGATGCCCTTCCTGACGCCAACCTTTACCCTTTATCCGGACTGGGGATATGTGGTGGTTATTCCCTAACCTTCCACATCCTCCATATTTGGTGGTCACAGGCTCGAACCCCGGTCTAATCACAAAGCGTGTGCTATGCACTGCTGCTCCTGCCCACCTGGCTACGGAGGCGCTGCTTCTCTTAATATAATTAATCATCTTAATTATTTCATTCAAGACAGTTAACAATTCCACTGCTAGTGTTTTTGCAATTAAAGCTTGTCGATGTGAAAAACAATGAGTAGATTTGATATTCTTATTTTCTTTTTTATCTAGTGAGAGAAAACCCTTTAATGACCCAACCATGGACAATGCCCCATCTGTGCATATTCCCACACATGATTCCCTGATACATCTATAGATTTTAAATATTCATTCAAAACATCTTTACCTGTCGTGGTTTGTTCTAATTCTTTGCAACATAAAAATTATTCTATTATTTTAGCATTTTCAATAACATGAACAAATGCCAGTAGTTGGGTTTTACCTCCAATATCTGTAGATTCATCTACTTGTAATGCAAATATAGGAGATTCTTTAATTTTAGAAGAAACAATTTTTTTAATATTATCTGACATATCGCAAATACGTCTGCGAATCATATTATCAGACAAAGGAATTTTCTTTAATTCTTCTTCTATCCCAAACATTGTTTTACAAATTACTGCACAGGCAGGGAGAATTAGTTTCTCTGCAGTAGTATGCAGTTTCATTTCTTTGGCTATTATTTCTGCCACTAAATAACTGGCTTCTTGTGCTCGATCAGCAACTTAAAATTTTTTTTATAAAACTACTTTGTTTTTCTTGTGATTTTAATAATCTTTTGAAGCAATCTGGTATCTGATTACAAAGGTTACTATGTTTTGTAGTGAAATATTGTGATAATTTGCTTGGATTCATAGCGTCATTTGCTAATATTACTCCACAAATGACACAAATAGGATTAGGTGCAAAACTATCACCACACCATGTAAACCCCATTTCTAAGGAACTGTCTTTTTTATAGCTGAACTTGTGCTTACTTTTTTGGTTTTTTTCTTTTTATAGTTGAACTTGTGCTTACTTTCTTATAGTTGAACTTATTCTTACTTCAGTTTTTCTGCTGCTCTGTGAAGTATCTTCATTGCATGTCACTATTTCTTGATTCAAAATGTTCATTACTATCTTGATTTTTTCTCTTTTTAATAATAAAGTTTCTATGGCCACTGTTTTAAAGTAATTGAAATAGAAATATTAACTAAAACTTTAACGTGCAAAACATACTCTACTATATGCACAACTAGGTACACTGATACACCAAAGGAGGAATGCAAGATAAGGGCTAAGATCAGCTAAGCGAGTATGAGCGTTCGCAGCAGCACTGTGCCGTTTCAAATATAGTGTACATGATGGACGGCTTGGCTGTTCCGTATATGTAGGTGTATGTACATAAACACTGTGATGCGGTAAGCAGTTATTTCATGACGACTTCTAATTTACACAGTTGCATGAAAATCAACGATCTTTTGTAGTGATGGCCACGATGTAAGCTGATGCTAAATTTGAAGTTGCTACACCCTTATAAGTAAGTGACACCCACTTTGAGAACCACTGCCCTGGAGGGTCGTTATATAGTGCTACAACTGTAATTGGAATTTTCATATTGTAAAAAGTAGAGTGAATTATTCTCTATAGTTACTCTCATATTTTACTACATTATCGGGGCCCAACAACATGAACAACAATAATTAAAGTTGAAGATAATGAAATATGAGAGCTTTCTGCACAATATTTAGAGAACAAGTAATATGCTTATCTAACTTAACTGTCACTTCTTAGTTTCAATATTTAAATATATAATTGCTCTAATATTTAAAAATCTATTGCAGGGGAATAAATAAGAGTACATCATGCTTGTAAAATATCACACATATTAAGTTCATCAATAGTGTATTTTCTAGACTGCATGATATTTGTTGCAAATGCAACAAATTTATACAACAAATACTTCACTATTTATTGTATAAAGGCACATATATAGCTAAACACTTTTAAAAACACTATGAATGATAAAAAATCATACTCACCATTGTTAATACTTTAATTACTGTATCTATATGCCATCTTTTACTTGGTGCATACCTAATAAAAACAATTAGGAATTTCAGAAACTATAGACAATTCCAATTTCATAAACATCAAATTAAAGGAAGAGATATTCCTTTGAAATCCATTACAAAGATAAAGTATTTCAAGCTAGGTTGATTGTGTACACTTTTAACTTCTTGGTGAAATCTGACCACTTCCAATTCCTAAACAAGAAAAATGGTGCTCTATTTCACGAATACCACTGTTACTGTACAGGCATTATTTTTTTTCTTGATAGACACTCTTGTCATGCTCACATTTCACTAGAACTTAATGGTGAGCTTAATATATATGTAGACAGCACAGAAACTTGCTGTAATTTTTGCAATTCTGTAATTCTACATTTAAAGAGACGAGACTTGTGTTATTTTTGATTTGATAACTTAAGCATTGTTATTGATTGATACTTTAATCCCCCTTTTGGTGAGCTTAGTCTACACTAAGATTTACTAAGAAATCCTTGAAGATTGTTATGTATGAATTGCCAATGAAATCCTTAGACCCTGCTCTAATTAATTCCAATAAAATCTCACTTAAAAATTCAAATTATCATAAGTTTGACAAGGATATATTGTCTGAAAAATATGATGAAAAAAATGATGTCGGACTACAGAGTTCAATTAAAGTGAATGGAAAATTATGCAAAAATTTCCAGGCAAACACTGATGACGAAGAAATGAGACCTGGTCCTACTTCAAGTAAATCCAGCATATGAAGACCCAACTGAGAATGGAAATCCCACAAATACAGAGGATTCAGACAGCTGGCCCTGCTGTGGGTTACTGTCATAAGATAGAGCTAGAAAAGGAAATGGAACAACAGACAAGCAGAATTTCTGCTGTTGTTAGGAAACAAATCATTGAATGTTGGACTGGTATTGATATACAGTCACAGAACCACATATAGAAAACAAAGTTCTGAAAGCAAATCTTGAAACAAAAGAGTTCAAATGGGTGAAGTAAAGACTACACTCCAAAACCTGTGTACAGGCCTTGAAATCCAATCAAGCAAGCCAAAAACCAACAAAGTGACATGAAGTATTCCAAAACAGGACACAGAGAATAATGTTATAATTATCAGACCAACTGAGGGAAGTAAACTACTCTAGTGAGACTGCAAGGCCACCATCAAGAATCTGGAGTCTCAATTAAACAATATTAAAATTAAAGGTATGAGAAAGACAAGATAAACTAGCATAGTTAAAAAAAAAACTGTTACTTAAAAAATTGCAGACAAGATAAAAAAATATATTGTCGTTCATGTTAGAAAACCTCCTATGTGACCCAAAATGTGTTCCTGACATTTTGTTATCATTGGATTCAGAATTTTTTTTGCTGCATAACATGGTGAATGCCTTCTATGTGGGAAAATGTCTGAAAAGAATCCAGTGATAACAAAATGTCAAGAACACATTTTGGGTCACATAGAAGGTTTTCTAACATCTACGACGATATATAACATATATTATAAAAAAAATATAATATATATATATATAGATGCAGACAAGATAAATAACCCTGTGGTCACAGATTTAGGGCTGAAAACAGACAAGCTTAAAACTAAGGGTACTTATATCCTAATTCTGATTTCAATAAAACGAAAACTAAACATGAAATTAAAATTGATATCTACAAAAAAAAATTTACAAGAATATATGACAGAGGAGCAACTAAACTCTGAATTCATGTTAAAATACAGCATTAAATCAAGATCTGCCCAGTCTTTAAACTGGAAAGCAGATACTGTCAAAACACAAAATAATTTAAATAGGATGGGGTAGTAACAGATTCAGATGTCTAGTATCATTGTTGAGGGCTCCAGGGTTCCCCCCCCCATTCTCTGCTGAGTCCTCAGTACTGGGCATAACCCAAGCCGTTACTTCCGGCCAACAACAGGACATGTTCTGCTGTTGGCCAGACCAACAGGCATATAGAAGCCAAGGTACACCAGACACTAGGTCTAGCACCCCCTGACCCCTATCCCTAGCCGTGTGGAGGCATACCAGGTTCAACTATCGATGACTACTGGAATCCCAGGGTAGCTGGGGGGGGGGGCTCCAAGTAGTAAGTGAGAGAAGTTGGTGATAGCGGGAGAAGTTTGGGATGTTTGTGTGGGGGGAATAAGAGCATAGTAAGTTGGGAATGGGAGAAGGCATTCCCCAGAAAACTAACCCCACCCCAATACGAGGTTAGCTGTCATGGTCTGGAGTGTCTTCCAAGTTTGGTAGTCATTGTCAGTGGGTTTGTCTTGTCGGGAATTCTGCTAGGATATGGGTGGAGCCTACAGGCTGGTCATATCCTGGCAGGATCTTAGTTTGGGTGAGCCATCAGATGACACTGGCAGTTGAATACACGTTCTGCGAATTCACTGGATGCTGCAAAGTTTTCCTTTGTTTGTATAAGTAGAGGTGCCTGTTCCGGTGCATATGTACTGTGGGCAGAGTTTGAAGAGGCATTTGCAGGTCTTGGTAAATCGGACAGGTGAAGGTAATGATGTGGTGGGCCATCTCTGGCATTCCACAGGTGCAAGCAGGGTTTTGTACCAGGCCCAACGCATGAAGTTTTGTGTTGAGGCTTCCATGTCCAGTTAGTAGAAAATTCATGTGTAAGCTTGCTATGAACCATTTATCGAACTGTTTGGGGGGTGCTCCTGCACTGTTGACATGTAATTATGGGTGGTTCTTCCAAGTTGGTTGGCGGCCCAGGAATTCTGCCAGATGGAGTTCATTTCATGTCTAATTCTTTTCTTCTCTTCTTGGATGGTGTTGTTCAGGTCCAATATTATGTTGTTGCTGCTGCTGCATGGGAGGTGCCATCACTTATGATATATTAGATAATGGTGTGCCACATTGAGATGAAGAGGTAACTTGCTGGATAGGACTTGCAGTGCAGGAGTAGTAACTGTTCTGCAGGCCCTAGAGGTCATTAGGAGGATGGTGTGCTGTGCTTGGTCTAGCCTGTGATTTTACTATGGTGTAGTTGGCTCTATGGCCCCAGCCCCACAGGTGGTTATTGGAAGAAAAATACATTCATAGTAGAGCTTTACAGTTTGCCCTTTCACACACCAGTTTTTTCTGGTGACCCTCAAGAGATTGCCAATAGTGCTGGACACTAGGCGTATCACCTAGTGTCCAGCACTATTGGTGCAGACACCCCAGCCTCTCGGACTCTCTCCAGGATGCTTTGCCATCAAAGGGTGTCAAAGGCCCCTTTAAAATCCACAAAGAGGCTGAGGGCATATTTTCTCTTGGTAGCCACAGGTATAAGGAACATTTCCCTATACTCAAATGTTACAGGTGTATGAAGTTTGGGTACACTTCTCACACATGCTCTCAAAAAAAGAGAACACATGTGGCCACTGTGCGGTAAAGGGACATGACTACAGTCAATGCAAAAAGACACAGGATGCCAAATGTGCAAATTGTAAATCATCGGGCTAGCCTTCAACAATTCAATGAGGGATGCCAAGTGTCCAATCTACATGAAGGCAATTAAACAACAAAAGCAGAAAATAGATTATGGACATAACTTGTGATCAGAATCAGTACCAGGCCTTGAAGTTCCTTCAGCTAAATGCCCAGAGCCCATACAGTAGCTCATCAGCTAAAAGCCCAGAGCCCATACAGTAGCTCATCAGCTAAAACTAGTCATGGAAGAACACTAAATAGATATTGCATGTATCCAGGAGTCCTATACCCATGTGCAAATTACAGAATTATTGAAACCACCACAAATACTACATGGGCAGATATACTGGTCAAAAATACAAATGTTACAATTACAGTTACCGAGATAAATAGTTTATGCACTTCACTAGTAGCATGTGCGCAGATAATCTCCCCTTTAGGTTCATTTCATGTCATATCCATGTACTGTGGGCAGGATCAAAATATAACCCCTTCCACCCAATACCTTGCAACAGCTATACACCAGCTACCTGACAATGAGATTCATATAACAATGCAAACTGCAGATCTCCCCCCCCATTGCCACACTCCAAACAGAATGGGTACTTTTGATGGGAAGGAACTAGAGGACTTCATAGCCACTATGTCACTCTGAGTCTTAAACCAGCCAAATAATCTACTAACATTCAGCAGTATGCTGCATAAAAGTGCAATTGACGAACACAAACAATGCTCCTGTTTAATAAAACCACCCTTCACTAAGGATGGTATTATTAAACATAATATAATACATTTTTAATTTTTGGTTTGAAAACCACAGGATTTTACAGATGTTACATGTTACAGAATGTTCTTTCCTCAACATCAGGTGTTATGCTTCTGGGGCTACCTGCTCCTACTCCATGTGCAAAGTGCCCATTTTCTCGAAGGCACTGATGTACACTGATGAAAGTGTGCCTGTTGGGCTGCCTTTGGCAGGGAAATGCTTCTTGGTAAAAACGTGCAGCCTCAAGTACACTGCTGTTGGCTTTACCATCATGATGTGCATGTCTGCATACTCTTCATTGCTGTACGCAGTGATCCTTTTTCCACGTTGACTATCCTTTGACAAGTACTAGTATGTCTCTGAGCATCGAGAGAGGGGAAACGGAGAGAATGAGCATAACCTAACCTAAACAAACAAGTTAGTAGTGGATCCCAACTCTATACAGTTCACCTTGTCAGTTGTGGATCCCAACTAGAAATGTGCAATATCTTGAAAACGATTCACTTAAGGACCCATGTTTACTAGGCTTTTTTTGCATATTGTAGTCAGTACAGTTCACCTTTAAATTATTGACCATCACTTTTAAACCAGCCTGTATATTAAAGGGGCCTCAAATATAAATATGGCTGGGGGCCTATTTCATTCTTAATTCGGCCCTGCTAGTGAGATTTGTGGCAGAGAAGAAAAATGCATGGGATGCATATAAACTAACAGGTGACACAGAAGCCTATGATAGATATAAGCTGGTCTGCAATCAAGTCACAAAGGAGGTTAGACAGGCTAAGGCAGATAACAAGAAATACTTGGAAAAAGATGCAAAGAAAAATAGCAAAGAGTTCTTTACTTATGTAAACTCTAGAAGGAAGGGGATGAATCAGATTGGTCCACTGGATATCGATGGTTCGACTGTTGATGATCCTGCTCAGGTAGCTGACACCAAATGAGTATTTCACATCTATATTCACACATGAGGGAGGGGAATGTCAGTTTATCAAACTCTGGCAGGGAGCTAAATGATTTTGTAATAACTGAGAGGAAAGTGGAGGAGAAATTGTTGAAGTTAAACATAAGAAAAGAACCTGGGGTGGATGGGATCTATCCAGTTAAATTAAATTGCATCAAAGGAAGTAAGAAAACCCTAAGCCATAATTATGAGAGCTTCCTCGGGCTCACTGTTGGAAGTGTGCAAATGTATCCCCAATTCACAAAGGGGGGGGGGAATCAAAATGTGACACAAGTTACTATAAACCTGTTAGTTTAACTTGTGTTCTGGGGAAAATAATGGAGTCACTGGTTAAAGAAGCATTGCAGGATCATCTAGACAAGACTGCAGTAATAGTTAAGACAGCATGGGTTTGTTAAAGGGAAATCTTGTCTGGCCAATTTGATTGGATACCATGATATGGTCACAAAGGAACTGAATGCAAAAAATAATTTTGATATCATATACTTGGATCTTAGGAAAGCTTTTGATACCATTGCACATGGAAGACTACTGTACAAATTGGAGCAGTATGGTATTAAGGGCAAATTGATGCTGTTGATAAAGGGATGGTTTGAGTGGTAATTAATGGACACAGCTCTTCTTGAGCTAAGTTAATGTTATTAGTGGAGTCCCTCAGAGTTTGGTGTGGGCCTATTGTTCTTTACTGTATTTATTAATGATATTGATGAAGGTATATCAGGTTTAATGTCCAAGTTTGCAGATGAAATGAAGGTTGGAAGCTGTTGTTGTTATTTGGTTTTTAGGAGCATTAGCAACTAAGGCCATATTGCTCTGGGGATGTGCGGTGGTTGGGTTGGAAGCAGGGCTGTGCAAAGGTAAGTTGGGGCCTGGGCGCAAAAGGGGTTAAGCGGCCCCATTAATTTATGTTGAGACAAAAAAAATATTAGACTAGCATATATTTATTAAGTATTAATTATTACAATTATTTTAATATCATTAAAATATATTTATATTTTCTATAATTATAATTATAATTTATAATTATTACTTATTTGATTATTTTCACTTATTATTTAATTGTTTAATGACAGAAAAAGGGAATTTACACAAATGTTTATGTACTAAATATATTGATTATTACAGCATAATTAGACAAAACAAAACAAAACAAAAAAAATCACCTAAAACAGACATAATAAATTTTTTTTTAATTTGATACAAAGAGGGAATTCACACAAATATATTTTATGTATTTTCAGTTTTGTTTTGAAGTCTTTCCATCTATTTATTAATTACATCCTCAAAAGAACATTCATCAGCTATTTCTCATTCAGTTGATGATATTGCAGAAGCATTTAATCTTTGTTGATGCACTGATGACTGTATATTTTTATTAACTTTAATTTACTGAAAAATGTCTCAGCTGATGCTACTGTTACAGGGAGAGTCAAAAAAATTCTTAAGCAACAAATATATTAGGAAATATTTATTCTAAATTATTTTCTATGATAAATAATAAAATGTAATTGTGCTAGGGATAATTGTGCAGGCAGATATGAAGTTTTCTGAGCAGTGCAGATGGTCTGCAAGAGTAGCTCATGGTGTCTTGTCAATGATATACAGGAATTTTTCTAACAGGGATAAAGAGGTGATTATCCCCTTGTATAAGGCCACACCTCGAGTACTGTATACAGGTCTGGAGGCCTCATTTTAAGAAGGATGCAGAGCTGATGGAATGAGTACAGAGAAGGGCAAAAAGATTAGTGAATGGAATGAAGGGTTGCTCTTACAAAGGAAGGCTGAAGTTTTGCAGATTACAGTGTCTGGAGACTAGGCACCTGCGAGGTGATCTGATTGAGATGTATAACGGCTTGAATGGTTTGAGCATGCTCAATGCTGATGGGATTCTTCCTCTTGCTGAGAATAATTGCCTGAGAGGGCATAAATTCAAATTGAGGAAAGACAGTTGTAAGATAGATGTGCAGAAGTTTGCCTTTAGCCAGCGGGTAGTTGATTGGTGGAACAGACTTTCATCTTTTGTTGTGGAAGTTGATAGCCTAAATAAATGTAAGGCTGAGCTGGACGGGTATTTGGAACGAATGGAGGGGTGAAATGAGAGCGAGTTTTTTTTTTTTTTTGGCTAATGCTGCATAAGCTTGCTTTCTTGCATCATATGCCTCTACTAATGTTAATGTCTTTCGGATTCCTAATGCATTATTTTTGTTTTGTATCATGTAGTTTTAAATATGTCATTTCTGAACAAATACTATTTGAGACATCATTTGAATAATCTGTATGAAAATGTTTAAAGCTCTCCCACAAATCGGATTTTGATGTTTTTTTAATCTTTAGGAGAAAATCAATTTTTTTTTGACACTTGTGGTAATCAATTAAAATGGTCATATAATTTGTTGTATAACAATGTCAATTAAGATAAAATACAAATGTTATTTTAATTTTTTCATCTAAATCTGTTATTATTTCATCTTTTCATGATAAAAAGTTTTCTTTTTTCTATTCCTAATTTCCGGAAAATAAACAAGATGTGTTTTGCATGATTCTTTGTCTGTCAAGTTCAGTAATATTTTCGGTGTTAAAAATGAAAACAAGTTGGCAGTAGTTTTCAAACCCTTGAATTTGTGTTTTAGTTGACTAGTTAAAATGTCAACTATTCTATAAAAGACTAACTTGGAAACAATGCTGTAAATTTTAAAATTGGTGATCTACAAGTTTGTCATAAATTTTTTTTATTATTCATTTTCTTTCATTTTTAAAATCAGTTTGAGTACTCCATTTTTTTGTGACAATAGTTGCTTCCTTCAAAATAATTTCGAATTCATTTCGTAGTTGTTTTACTATAACAAAAGACATTTCTAAAAGTGTTGCACTGCCTGAGCAATATCTAAATCCTTTCTTTGCAGAAAATTTTGATGCCAAATTTACACACCTAATTCTGTTTTTGCACAAACTTTTTTTACACGAATTTGGTTTAACACGAATTCAAAATAAATATTTCATTCTCTTTTTACGCGAGTCATTTTGATTTAACACGATTTCTATGAATTTTTTTTTGCCTAAATTCTAAGAAATTTTTTTTTTATTTGTGGCATATTAGTATCATTTCTATATTACACGCATCAGTAGATTGGATAACAGCTAGTGTTTGCGTTTTGAAACGCGTGCTTTTGCTTACCAATGTTTACGTCTAGGTATCTATGAATCATCAACGTTTTTATTAATTTTGTGCACATCTACGCTATTCGTGCATTGTATCTTCAGCAGACATGTAGTAGTAAGCTCTATTTCAAAGTGAAAGAATCTTTAGTGAAATTTGTGCACATATAAATTTATTAATTTTGCCGATAGTCAATAAATTGTAAGTTTACAAAATTTTCATACCTTTTTTTATTAATTATAACTGAGATATTTTTCGGTAGCCCTTATATAATGTCGAATAATTCGCCTATTACCAAAATGAAAAGGAAAGCGATTTCTTTGGAACTTAAAATTCAAATTTTAGATCGTCTTGCAACTGGACAAGGGGCTACGTCTGTAGGAAGGCATTTTGGTGTACATGAAGCTACCGTAAGAACTATTAAGAAAAATGAAGCTGCAATTAGGAAGTCGGTATGTTCTGGAACAAAAGTAAGTGTTAATTCATCATCATATACAAGAGATATTGTCAAGGAAAAAATGGAAAAGGCCCTGGTAATGTGGATAGAAGATCAGTCACAAAAAAGAGTACCAGTAGATGGAAATGCCATTAAGCAAACAGCACTAAGAATTTACAGACAGATTAAAGAAAAGGAGCCAAGCACTTCATCTCAGTTAAACAGAAAGTATGAATTTTCTGCGAGTACAGGTTGGATGACAGGGTTTCTTAAAAGGAATGCTCTTCATATTATAAAAATTAAAGGTGAAACTGCATCTGCAGATGAATCGGCTGCTAAAGTATTCCCGCAGGAACTTGCAAAAATTATTGAAGATGGAGGATACACTCCTGATCAAGTGTGGAATGCAGATGAAACTGGTTTCTTCTGGAAACGAATGCCGAACAGAACGTATGTAAATCGCAGAAAACTGCTGGTGGTTTTAAGGTAGCTAAGGATCGTGTGACCTTATTATTTTCCTCCAACGCTTCAGGAGATCGTATGTTGAAACCACTGCTGGTAAATCGAGCCCTAAACCCACGTTCAATGAAAGGTGTAGATATCAATAAATTGCCTGTTCACTGGATGGCAAACAAGAAGGCCTGGGTGACCACTACTATTTTTACAGAATGGTTCAACAAATGTTTTGTCCCAGAAGTCAGACGTTATTTGAATTTGAAAGGTCTCGAATTTAAAGTTCTTCTGATTCTTGACAATGCACCTGGCCATCCTGTCTTGGAACACCCAAATGTACAAATTTTATTTCTGCTACCTAATACTACATCTTTGATACAACCGCTAGACCAAGGTATAATTGCGACAATTAAAACATACTACGTAAAACGAACATTCCAACACGTTTTGGACAAACTGAATGATGAAACACTAACAGTCATTGATGTGTGGAAGAAATTCTCAATTATGGATTGTATCAATCAAGTTGGATTAGCGTTAACTGAATTAAAACCAGCAACTTTAAATGCGTGTTGGAAAGCGGTTTGGCCACAATGTGTAAAAAGCAAAGATCCCATCATCCCTAATACGACCGAATTTCCCAACATCATTACAATGGCACACAAAATTGGTGGAGAAGGATTCGATGATCTATCGTTTGAAGATATTGATGAATTGTTAACCGACAAAGCCCTAAGCGAAGATGAAATATTAGAGGTTGTCCTTGGGACTCCTTATCCCACAGAACGTAGTGATAATGAAGAAAATGATCCTGTTCTAAATGCAGATTTAATAAAAGAAGGTCTGGAACTGGCTAGAAAATTAGGTAATCATTTTGTCAAACATGACCCTAATGAGGAACGCGCTGGGAAGTTTCAACGCGAACTGAAGTTGTTGACAGCCTCTTACAGAGAATTATATAACGGACTAACCAAAACACGAACACAACGATTAATAACTGAATTCGTTCGTAAAACCGGTGAAACATCAGCACCAGAGGAGATTCGTGCTGATTTTGCTGAAGAGATCACAGAAAGAATTTCATTAATAGAGGAAGAAGACGATGTCCACAACATTTCTAGTGATGGCAGTGATATTCCAGTTGTACGCAAACATATGCGCCGTTTATTATCAGAAAGTGGAAAATGAATAAAATCTTGTTATATGTAAAACAGATTTTTTTTGTTCATGAAGAATTTTTTTCATTTCATATGCATACAAATTTATTTTCGTACATTTTAATTACATATTATTACATGTGTATTTTGTTGAAATAAAATAATAAGCTTAAAACGAATATTTTATGTGTTTTTTTTAAATTATTTTTACCGATTTTTTTAGATCCGGAACCAATCTTCTTTTCTTCCATAAATACAATGTCTTTTTTTACACGAATTTTTTTTACACGTATTTTTCAGGAACGTATCTATCGTGTAAAAACAGAATTAGGTGTATTCGAAAGAACCTTTTCTATTACTGTAGTAATAACAACAAATTCAAAATTTTCCATGTTTTATTTTTTTACTCTCATTGCACCTGTATTTTCTTTCTTTTTTTTTTTTTTTTGTAGTATCCAAAATGATTTTGTTTAAAACTTTCAGAATATCTGTATATTGTTGTTTTATTGCTATTAATGAAGAAAGACGACCAGCGCACAACATTTAGCTTTTTTTAAAAAATAAAGTGTGATTCACCACAATATGAAGATAGCAAGTCCCAGAGATTCGTGCTATGTCCAAAAAAAAACATATAGATGCTTTGTACAACTGCAAAATACTTTGATATTTCTGGGATACCATTAACTGCATTGTTCACCAATAAGTTGATGTTATGAGCTGTACAATGAATATATAAGGCATTTGGTTCATTTCTTTTAGGCGGGCTTGTACCCCTTAATAAACCCCACTCATCGTGTTAGTGCCATCATATCCTTGGCCCCCAACATTTAGAAATATCAAAATCATTTGATTGCAGTGTGGTGGAAATAGTCATTGTTATAACTGCAGCAGTTTGATTGGTTAGATGAATGAAGCCAAGAAAAGACTCCTCGATTTTTAATCCTGTAGGTTCATTTCCAGTTTAGCTGTTTAAATTTTTGATGTAGCGACAGATAACGACTGATGTTTTTTTTGAAATATCCTGAGTTGTGTCTAATATGACACAAAAGAAAGGAGATGCTTTTATTTACATTATTAATTTGTCTTTTCAAATGCAAATTCAAACATTCTATCAAGATGCATTTAGGGCTAAAGCCTCAAGCTGCGAGCAAATTTAGACTATGTATATATTAAGTGCAATAGCATCATTAATACACAGCCATTCCTGAATAAACAGAATATTTATAAGGCGGCATCGTTTTAAGTTATAATCTCATATTGTGAATACCTTCACAACGAGTTGCCTTGAGTGGTGGTACCTATCTGAGAATAAGTAACATTAGTCTTCTCCTTAGGTGAAGCGTTACTTATTCGAAGTAGTGCAATATCATGGCAACTCGTTGTGAAGGTATTCACACAATATGAGATATAACTTAAAACAATGCCGCCTTATGAATATTCTGTTTATTCAGAAATGGCTGTGTTTTAATGACACTATTGCACTTAAATATAAATATATACATTCTATCAATTAATTTTGTATTTTAGGACTTACATATTTTACAGCATGTTTGCCAAATGGCAAATTTAACACTTGTCTCATAGTGTCATCATATTCAGCTAAAATTTTACATCAGACAAAAAGTTTCCCAGTATGTAGTAGTAGTAGTGGCATGTGATGCAAGAAAGCATGTGTATGAGCTTATGCAGCATCAGCCAAAAAAAAAAAAAAAAAAAAAATCACACCATTCCCTCCAAATGCCTGTCCAGTTCCTCCTTAAATTTATTCAACCTATCAACTTCCACAACGACAGATGGAAGTTTGTTCCAGCAATTAACCACCCGCTGGCTAAAGGCAAATTTCCGCGCATCTATTCTACATCTGTCTTTTCTTAATTTGAATTTATGCCCCCTTAGGTTCGTAATCTGAACAAGTGGAAGGATCCCATCAGAATTCAGCATGCACAACCCATTCAAGACCTTATACACCTCAATCAGATCACCGTGCAGGTGCCTAGTCTCCAGTCACTGCAATTTGCAGAACTTAAGCCTCTCTTGGTAAGAGGATCCCTTCATTCCCCTCACCTTCTGTACATGCTCAAGTAAATCTACATCCTTCTAAAATGAGGCCTCCAGACCTGTATGCAGTACTCAAGGCGTGGCCTGACCATTGCCTTATACAGAGGGATAATCACCTCCTTTTTTCTGCTAGCAAAATTCCTATATATCATTGACAAAACCCCATGACCTGCCCTGGCAGCCTGTCTGCATTGCTCAGAAAACTTCATATCTGCCTGCACAATTACTCCCAGGTCTTTTTCATTTTCAACCACCTTAAGTGTAGTACCACACAGTTGGTACATTTCTCTGGGGTTACTTCTATCCATATGCAGTACTTTGCATTTGTCAAGGTTAAACTTCAGTTGCCACTTCTTAGTCCATCTGCCCAAATTATCTAGATCCTGTTGCAGTAGCACAGTGCCATTACTATCATTAACAACCCTGCCAACCTTTGTATCATCTGCAAACTTCGACATTAAGCCTGATATACCTTCATCAATATCACTGATAAATATACAAAACAACAGTGGATCGAAAACGAACCCTGTGGGACTCCACTAATAACATTAGTCCACGAAGAGTAGCACCCATTGATTACCACCCTTTGTCTTCTCCCACTTAACCATCCTTTTATTCATTGTAGCAACTTACCCTTAATACCATTCTGCTCTAATTTGTACAATAGTCTGAAAGATACAGTACAAATGTACTGTATCTTTCAAACTCTCTCAGTGACTTTGAAATCCAATTAAATTTTTTGATAATTTTAGAGTTATTTTGATAAGCTGCTCCAAAACTTTACTCCAAAAATTACATTCTTGTCATAAATTCTCTTCTACATTTTTGTCCAAACATTTGTTTGCCAACCATAATTCCTTGACATGACATTTTGACACTTTGTTCTTCACAGTTTGAAGTCCTTACATTCCCTCTGTCTGAAAAATGAAATTTACAAAGGTCACTCAAACAATCAATTACCCTTAATGAACAATATACA
Organism: Mastigoproctus giganteus; assembly: GCF_048544385.1. Lineage (NCBI taxonomy): Eukaryota > Metazoa > Arthropoda > Arachnida > Uropygi > Thelyphonidae > Mastigoproctus > Mastigoproctus giganteus. The sequence continues at coordinate 78,032,220 of NC_143584.1, read as the reverse complement.
GCTATGAAAAATGCTATGCTGCTGTCTGCCTTTGCACCTTCTTATCGCCATTACCCTATAATGCTGTAAACAAAGGGGCTCTTTGGGTTTCTTGCTCCATTTGTATTATGATTCCTTTCATATCACTTAATTTGGCTGTCAGGGTGCATTTACAATATTTACAAAAACATTTTAAATAATCACCATCTAATTTGCAGAGTCAGTTCTTATATTTAGCATCTTTGAGCCATTGATAAAGAAAGTGTTGAATACATTTGTTGCTCATTTTCACAAAGTGGCAAAATTACACACTATAGTTTAATTAATATACAAATTTACAAGCCAAAAAAAAAAAAAAAAAACAGTTACATACTCAAAGTAAGTGAATCATCACAAATGAAAGAGAACACATTTTCAATAACACTCTGTTAAACCTGTTCAGAACAGATTTGCGAATGGGCCATCCTGCCTAAAACATAGATGCAGAATTTAATCATTTCTGCAAGCAGAAATGATTAAGTTCTGCATCTATGTTTTAGGCAGGATATTCCAGTAATTGGAAAAGTGAACCAGCATAAAGCAGCCCTCTATATTAGGAAAGTTAGACTGCAGAAAGTCAAATTTCAAAGAAAAGAAGTTGAAGAGTTCTGAGCGATTGGTGAAAATTCATATTATAATACCTTTCTCTGATCTGTAAATGATCCAGCAACAAATTTTCAATAAAATAATAATAATAATAATGACACCATAGTAATAAAATTACAAATTGTTCTGTCAAATTGTAACAAAATGCAAAGAATAGTAAAAAAAAAAATAAATAAATAAATCTATAGTAATGAGTAACATTAGTATCAAAACTGGATGTTTGACGATTGCCGACATCATAGATCATTCATAATTCGTGAATGGGCCATCATGTAAACTAATGAAAACTGGAATAATAAATTTACTTACATCTTCAGCCTTTCTATCACAGGTCAGAAGAGAATGGTGGTAATGGATAAATCTTTTTCGTGATCTTTGAAACTTGAAAATGTAGAATCACAGAATAGTACACGATGCTTGATAACAGCTGCAGAACTTTTCTTTCTCTGCCGATAAAGCAAATGAAAATCTCTGTGATTGGCTAAATTTTTCGTTTTGTTTCTCCTTCAAGTAACTTTGCAACAAATTTTCCCACCCCCAAACGAAAACAGAACAGATTCATATAAAAGGGTTATAAAATGTATTATTCATGGCTAGAGACAAAGTCCGGATCCTGTTCAATTTATAGAAACAAAGCAATAGAGAAGGGTACAATGTTGTTGTTGTGAAAATGGCAAATGAACCCTAAAACCATAAATTTAATGAAACTTCATGCTTTGGAGCGACTAAAGTAGATGTTTTTCTCTACCTGGTCATTGCTTATTCTGCTCTCTGAACACCATGGGATAAATGCTAATTATAGCAAGAGTCCCTCCCAATACATTGGTCACTTTTAGAGCATCATACAAGAGAATGAAAGGATCTACAGTTCAGATGTGTCTCTTGTTAGTACAGTAATAACTGATTCATAGTCCTTGTAGTTTTTTGTTTCAGATAAACAAAAAAAAAAAAAAAAAAAATAGGCACAAAGACGACAACACTGATCATAGCAAGACTGTCGTGTGACAAATTTGTGTATTATGAAATAAAACATATTGCCCTCTGACAACAGAGCATGCATACACACAAAAAATGTAAAATAAATTCCCCCACATTACAATAAAATCAGACTGATGTATATTTATATTTTACACTGGTTTTGCTGAATATTTCACAACTATCTTTTATTTATTAATATTTCTATAAGCTTAGCATCAGACTAAATAATACTCAGGCGGCATTTGCCGCCTGAGTATTGTTTAGTCTGATGCCATTGATAGAATGTGTTACATTTAATTTTAAAAAATTGCTCATTTATTAATGAAATTCATTAATGGTCTTGAGAAATGAATCTGTCTTTCAAATTTAATGTGCCCCTTTCAAGCTGCCGCCCCAATGCAGTTGCATTGGTTTTGTTAAGCTACTGGTTGGTGCACTACACAATGTAGCCATGCTATCATTAGCACTACTTTCCATATTTAGTGATTAAATTTGAAAGGACCCAGGTCTGGAGTTTGAGTTCTTAATGATAGGTCCAGCATCCAACTGCTAATAAAATAATTAATAACAAAAAAGGCAATGCAGAATATTTCTAAAATTATTTTATTAATTGACAAAGGTCTGTGAAAGTTTTAATGAATTAAATTGTTATTAAAAAATAAATTCAAACACATTTCAACAATTATTTTGTTTGTTATTTGGTTTTTAGGAGCATTAGCAACTAAGGCCATATTGCTCCGGGATATGCGGTGGTCATTCTTTGACCTTTCCGCATCCTCCGTATTTGGTGGTGACGGGCTCGAACCCCGGTCTAATCCAGAAGCGTGTGCTATGCACTGCTGCTCCTTCCCACCTGGCTACGGAGGCGCCATTCAACAATTATATTAAGGCTCCAAAATGCTTATCAAGATTGCATTATTTTATCTACTAAAATTTTTTTAAAAACATTTCAATTTCTATGCTCGCTCGATTGGGGCCTCCTAGATTGGTGGCTTCGGTGCAGCGCATCTAGTGCCCACCCCAACTGCACGGCCCTGGTTGGCAGGGTTGTTAATGATGCTAATAACAGTACGCTACTGCAACAGGATCTAGAAAAACTGAACAGATGGACTGAGAGGTGGCAACTGAAGTTTAACAATGACGAATGTAAAGTACTTCATATCATAGCTGTAACACCAGAGTGACACCACACATATAAACATGTAACACCTGAGTGTAGTACCACACATATAAAATGTGTGGTACTAAACTCAGGGTAGTGGAGAATTAAAAAGATCTGGGGGGGGGTAATTGTGCAGTGAGATGTGAAGTTTTCTAAGCAGTGCAGTCTGCAAGAGTAGCATATGGTGTCTTGTCAATAATATACAGGAATTTTTTTTAGCAGGATAAGGAGGTATTCCCCTTGAATAAGGCAATGGTCAGGCAATTAATGTGGGCAAGAGGCCAAGGCCTTGAATGGTTTGAGTAAGTTAGATGCCAATGGGATTGGCCTCTTGCCCACATTAATTGCCTGAGGGGACATAAATTTAAACCGAGGAAAGACAGTTGTAGAATGGATGTGCAGAAATTTGCCTTTAGACAGCAGGTGGTTCATTGCTGGAACAAACTTCCATCTGTCATTGTGGAAGTTCACAGCTTAAATAAATATAAGGCAGAACTAGACAAACATTTGGAATGAATAGATGGGTGATATGGGAAGGGTTTTTTTTTTTTTTTTTTTTTTGCTGATACTGCACAAGTGTTTCCCAAAATGGGTCTGCTGACCCCTGGGGGTCTGTAGACCAGTTCCAGATGGGGGGGGGGACATAAAACGAACCCTCTGGATCTTTTAAAATTATTTGTTCGATTGATGATAAATAAAGTTATTATTATATATTAACTTATGTAAAATAAGAATATATATCTTATGTAAAAATAAGAATAAAGTTGAGTTGTTTTAAATAAAACTTTGAAAACCCCTATATATATGCAATACGTATGTTGGGTGAAAAGTGTCAACAGAGGGACAGAAATAAAAATAAAAATTAAAGATGATACGACAAATGCACCTGAGCATGCAAGACAGCAGCAAAGAATCCAAAAGTTTATATATGCAAGGTGGAATTAATAATTATTAAAAAAAATGTGAAGGTGGGAGCATAAATTACACAAAATGCCATTACCTAATAAGAAAAGGATAGCAGAAAAAGGAAGTATTGTAGGTGTGAAAACATTCTTTCTCTTTTTAACAGATCAATTCATTCCACCTTGCATATATATATATATATATATATATGTCCAAATTATATAAGTTATAGTGTAATGTAAGTATATAAAAAAATTAAAAATATATATTTGTAACACTTAATAATTTTATATATTTTTACAATTTAACTCTGGAATATTTGGATTCTATATATATATATATATATATATATATATATATATATATATATATATATATATATACAGGGTGTTTCAGTTAAACGTTTCAGAACTTCTAAGAGGGGTAGGGTACATCCTGACAACTCGAAATCATATAGCAATGTGGGGTCGGAAATGCTTTCCTGAAGCGGTGTTGTACACAGAAGCACCATAAAGAAAAGAGACCGTAAGTGAGAAATCGTTTTAATAATACATGAAAAGAAGCAAAAGGTACATGGATTAAAATAAGTGTTCGAAGTTTCTTCCACGGGCTACAATGCACGCCTCACATCTCCGACGCATGGACATCCGAACATTCTGGAATACTCCAGGCGAATTTCTTCGGCAGCTACTGCGATTCTTGCAACCAGCTCCTCAGCATTGTCAACAGGGGTGTCATAAACTAGCGATTTCATATGACCGTGAAAATTCCTTCACAAGGGAAGGAATTTTCAACACGCATAACGACCATATCTGGGCGGTCGAGAACCCGCATGCAATACGACGTCGTGCAGCACAGATTCGATTTTCGGTCAATGTATGGGCCGGTATTATGGGAGATCACCTCATCGGACCTTACCTGTTACCGTGTCGTCTAACCGGACCTATCTACTTGATCTTTCTGCAGCAAGTATTGCCACAACTTTTGAGAGATGAACAGATTTCTGCATTGACGCAACAGACAATGTGGTTCCAACACAATGGAGCCCCTGCCCATAGCGGAGATGTTCGTAACTACCTGGATGTCACATTTGGTCAACAGTGGATCGGACGTGGTGGTCCCGTGCGTTGGCCTGCTCGGTCACCCGACCTATCATGTCTTGATTTTTATTTCTGGGGTCATATGAAATCGCTAGTTTATGACACCCCTGTTGACAATGCTGAGGAGCTGGTTGCAAGAATCGCAGTAGCTGCCGAAGAAATTCGAAATTCGCCTGGAGTATTCCAGAATGTTTGGATGTCCATGCGTCGGAGATGTGAGGCGTGCATTGTAGCTCGTGGAAGAAACTTCGAACACTTACTTTAATCCATGTACCTTTTGCTTCTTTTCATGTATTATTAAAACGATTTCTCACTTACGGTCTCTTTTCTTTATGGTGCTTCTGTGTACAACACCGCTTCAGGAAAACATTTCCGACCCCACATTGCTATATGATTTCGAGTTGTCAGGATGTACCCTATCCCTCTTAGAAGTTCTGAAACGTTTAACTGAAACACCCTGTGTGTGTGTGTGTATATATATATATATATATATATATATATATATATATATATACAGGGTGTCTCAAAAATATTGGTACAAACGTTTAGGGAGGTATGTAACATCTAAAGGAATGTGAATCGCATAGGAACCCATAACCGGATACGTCACCGTATGTTGGTACACGGCACTGTTCATCAGTTCGTGAGAGGGAAAATTTCTGGTTTACTCATTCAAGCAGTAGTCGCCGCACGATATACGAACTGTGAGCTGGCAGATATGTACCTAGTGTATGGATTAGCAGAGGGCCTGCATGGTGTGCGCCCCCATGCAGCATAACATCGCCTTGTAATAAATTTGTGGGCAGGTATGGTCAGTGACTGCTTAGTCAGCCCATACCTGTTACCATCCCGCACGAACTCCGCTAAATATTGGATCTTTCTTGAACAAGTTCTACCAGGGTTACTTGACGATGTTCCAGCAAATGTGAGACGCAACATTTGGTTTCAACATGACGGGGCGCCTGCCTATTATGAAAGGTGTGTTCATGACCATTTGAACATTTTGGGTGTCGGTGGATTGGCCGTGGTGGACCTGTTGTCTGGCCCCCACGCTCACCTGATTTATCGACCCTTGATTTCTTTCTGTGGAGGGGACCTGAAATCTATTGCGTATGAATTGCCTGTGGAGACGGAAATGGATCTCGTGGTGAGACTCGTCTGCGCTGCTGCTGCTACTGTCAAAGAAACTCTAGGTGTGTTCAATCGTGTCCGCCAATCCATGCTGCGTCAGTGTTGCGCATGCATCGTGTCTCATGGTGGAACTTTTGAGCATCTGTTGTAACATCATGAAATGCATCCATCTCTTACTCTGTTGTTAATATTATGTCAAATAACTGTTTGCCATTAATTAATGTCTTGGGTCATTTCTGCTTCTTGTGCCTCTGCTACTACTTTCCCGTGACGTTTCTGGTTATGGATTCCTATGTGATTCAAATTCCTTTAGATGTTACCTACCTCCCCTAAATGTTTGTACCAATATTTTTGAGACACCCTGTATACAGGGTGTTTCAAAAGTGATGGTCATAATTTAAAGGTAAACTGTACAGACTACAATATGCAAAAGAAGTCTAGTAAACATGGGTCCTTAAGTGAATCGTTTTCGATATATTGCACTTTCTAGTTGGGATCCACCACTGACAAGATGAACTGTACAGAGTTGGGATCCACCACTGACTTGTTTGGTTAGGTTATGCTCATTCTCTCCATTTCCCCTCTCTCAATGCTCTGAGACTTAGCAGGCATACTAGTACTTGTCAAAGGACAGTCAATATGGAAAGACCGAAGAGTATGCAGACATGCATTTCATGTATGGTAAAGTCAACGGCAGTGCACTCAAGGCTGCACATTTGTACCAAAAAGCTTTTCCCCACTGAAGGCAGCCCAACAGGCGCACATTCATCAGGGTACATCAACGCCTTGGAGAACATGGGCGCTTCGCACATGGAGTACGAGCAGGTAGGCCCAGAACCATAACACCTGATGTTGAGTAAAGGGTGTTAGAAAGAACATCCTGTAACATCTGTAAAATCCTGCGGTGTTGAAACCAAAAGTTAAAAATGTATTATCTTATGTTTAATAAAACCAACCTTAGCAAAGGATTCACAGCTCTTTGTTAAAGTAGTGCTCCCATAGTCAGTGGTGGATCTTAACAAAAAATGTTATCTTGAAAACAGTTCATTTACGGCCTGATATTCACTGGGACTTTTTTGCTTATTTTAGTTTGTACTTTTCACCTTTAAATTATTTGCCATCATTTTTGAAACACCCTGTGTATGTGTGTGTATATATATATATATGCACGTATGTATATATATGTATAGGGGTCCACAAACTTTTTTCGATTTTTGAAAGGGTCCGTAGATCTCAGTAATTTGGGGACCACTGCTCTATAAGTTTGCTTTCTTGCATCATACGTCTCTACTAATGCTAATAGCTCGCAATAGTAATGGTATTTGCCATATAGTGCAAAGAAGCCACAGACTTTTGCTGCACTGGCAAAAAAAAAAAAAAAAAAAAGAGCACATAGCTGTTTTTGCTGTCCTGGAATTTACACTATGGAGAGCAGGATCAGAGGGCATCTGCTGTCCTACAGGGAGGTAGATGCTTCTATTGAGACCACCTGTGCATAGTGCTTCCCTGTTAATGGCTATGGGCGTTCCACCCAATTCTGCAATGTAGCTATGTGATGTGATACAATCTGTGTAAAGGTGCCAGATAATGTATGCAGTTTGCGTTGTATGTTAGGTTATGTTGGTCTGTAGTTCATCTGGCCTCTTGGCCTAGGAACCCATGACACACAAAGCACACGGAGGTGAGCCAGGTAGCTGGGTAATAGTTCTCTGGCTGGACAAACACTAGCATTGCCCGAACTTGCCAGAAGTTAAAGGGACTGAGGTGCACCCCTGTGGAGGCAACCTACCTTCCATGGGGTTGACTGTAAGAATAGGTAAAGTGTTTAGAGTGGTAGAATGTACAAGAAGGTTGAGTACTGGGGATAAAGTCATAGGGTCAGTGTGTTCTGTGTTGAGGGGGGGGGATTGCTATTAAGCTAGTAACAATACTACACTGGCCAGACCAGGTGAAATCCATTCATCTGCTGATGTCATATCAACTCACTTTGTGGCCTTGTGAATGTATCCCCCAAACCTGTCCCCACTTCAATCAGATCTGGGAGCAGGAGGGTACATTCATGAAGATACCACACATTCATACCAGCCAGTCATACACCTATCATGACTACATGCAGACAATACATACACTTTTTTCTCTTTTTTTTATAACAAATATTTAAGTACACAACAACACAGGTACATCCCACATTTACACATGATTTGTCCAGCATGTAGACTCTCTTGCATCCAGACCAGACCTGGCACCTGAATATGCATACCACACGCATTTCTCTTTATAACATAATACATAGCATTCACTGGTCACCAAACACAGCTTATACACATGGCTACTCACTCACTCCAACAGATACACATCTTAGCCCCATTGTTATCTTTAATTTTTTTAACATATATTCAGAATAAACATTTATACATCAAACATGTGGGACATTTGCATTCATTCAACATTCATTTTCACTTGTTATTTGTTATTTTGTTTTTTTTTTTCTTAGGAGCATTAGCAGCTAAGACCATATATGCGGTGGTCATTCCCTGACTTTTCCGCATCCTCCATATTTGGTGGTGATGGGCTCGAACCCCGGTCTAATCAAGAAGCGTGTGCTACGTACTGCTGCTCCTTCCCACCTGGCTACGGAGCCACTTATTTTCACCTGTAGTACCCTCTGAATACGAGTACATACACATATATATGTAGCTATGTGATGTAATACAATCACATAGGCTAAGGCTACAATTCAGACATATCGGGAAGGGGGGTTGCTTGGGGTGAGGTCCTCAACCCAAGCAAGACCCCACCACTCACGTAAACACACTGCTTATCAGTAATACAGCCAGTCTGCATAGGGTGCCCTACAAACCCTTCAAATGAATGCTGCATAATCCACCCTCAAGCAATTGTATTGTAGTCGAGACCCGCTAATTTTCATAAAATCAGACAAATGTTAACTTATTGTGATTTTCTCTTGTAGGAGATATGTGTTCTCATTTTGAATTTAAAATAAGTGGTGTGAATTTAAACAAATGAAGTGACAAATAGAATGCATTGGCTGTTAAGAATTATAGGAATATTAAATTTTTAAAATATTATATTTTGAGTCAGAAATTTTCATACCTGAGATTTTTTCAGGAATGACTGCATCTGGGTAAGATGTAATCAGAATAGTATTGAAATAAATAATACCTAGTAAGAGGGAGGACGAAGGATTAAAAAGCAAGCTTTGATGCTAAATCAAATATTATATAAAGAGAGATGAATTCCCATCAAGCTTTGGGGCAAACACCACCACCATGCTTTTGAAATACAGCAATGGAACGTGACCAGCCATAAATATGGCCTTCAACATGTGTTTGTTTCCCCTTCGAAGATGGTACAAACAAAAAGCCCCCCCCATCAAGTTTAGGGAATTCATCTCTCTTTATTCTTCTAATTATTTCACCATGCATGAATTTAGGATCAAACCTTGCTTTTATTCCTTCGTCCTCCCTCTTACTATGTTTATTTATTTCAATACTATTCTAATTACATCTTATCTGGATGTAGGCATTCCTGAAAAAATCTCAGGTAAGGAAATTTCTGACTCAAAATATATTTAAAAAATTTAATATTCCTATAATTCTTTTGGTTTAAATTCACACCACTGATTTTAAATTCAAAATGAGAACACAGATCCCCTACAAGAGAAAATCAAATAAGTTAGCATTTGTCCGATTTTACGAAAATTAGCGGGTCTTGACTACACAAGTTGTCTCTCCCACATGTCTAATAAAATTTTAAGACTATAGGATTCCTATAATTTTTTTACACAACATTAACATAATACTTCTGAAACTATCAAGCTGTCTTTCTCACATTGTCTATTCACCAAACAGATTTACCTGAATATGATACTATCCAAATTGACTCTTGGGGTCCTATCCACACCAAAGTCACCTCCTTGTCCATTTAGTGCTGATCAAGCATTGTTTGAATATATGATCACAAATATTTCCTGTATGTACATTTTGTATTAGTGTGTGAATATGATCCAGGTGGTGTGTACCTGTCCTTGTCTGTGGGCAAATGTGACTGAAGCATATTTGTTCCATGTCTAGGCATGAATGCAGCCTTGCCAACCTAGTGTATGCAAGAGCTTGTATGTATGTTGTTAGTGTTGCATAAAATACGTCAGTCTTGACCATCCTTTCATAAAATATGAAAGGATGGGCAAGTTGAACTAAAAATTCTGAGTATGACAGTTTCCCGGGTAAACTTAACCAATTGTAATATGATAATCTTGGCCATGTGTGTAAAATGTGAGGTGGTTAACTAAGTGCATGTGATTTGTTTTTTATATATATATAATATAAATTTAATTGACAGTAAATTTAAGAATAAGAAAAATAAAAAAGAGGAATGGTAAACATAAGAGGCCCAATTATAAAACTATACGTAGGGTGATAGGAAAAATTTTTTACACAGGATTCCCAAAAAAAAAAAAAAAAAACAGAGAGAGAGAGAGAGAGGAAAAGAGAAAAGGCAAATATGCAATGTGTTTAATGTCCAATAAAGAAGAAATTTAGACCAGCACCTTCTTGATAACCCTAAGGCCAAATAATGCGAATTAGCACATTAAAAATACTGTAAACTATCCACGAAAAAAAAAAAAAAAAAAAAAAAAAAGTCAATAAAATGGAGAACAGATAAATAAAACAACAAAAATAGACAACAGATGACCACTGTGCCCCTTATCATTGAAAGGCCAAGACATAACAATAAATGGAAATATTTTTTCCTGTGGATAGTTTGTGGTATCTTTAGCATGGTCAACATTATCGTCTTCAGTCATTTCCGATCCAATGCAGGATAAAGGCCTCCTCAACAAGTTACCAACAACTGCAGTCCAGTGCTTTCTGCTGCCATTGTACACTAGTAAAATTTCACATTTTCATCTATTCACCTCATCTTTAGTCTCTTCTTGGGTGTAGAATCAAGCAGTCTCCATTCCAAAATTCCTTTGATCCATCTATCATCAGTTTTTCCTGATATGCCCATATCCATTTTAAACAATTTGTCTTTTGTCACAGACCTTGGTTTGTTGACTATATTCAAAATTCGGCACTCCACAGTTCTGTTTGACTCTGTCTCTGTAAAATTTTGGCATTCAATGTTAAGACAGGGAGAATACATCGATAAAAAATTTTACATCTGAAACAGAGTGGCAAGTTTGCATTGGACTATATTAATGCTTTCCAAATGCTTGACATCTCAATTCTATGTGCTGTTCAATTTCCATCATAATGTTTCTATCTGCTGAAATTTCTTATTCAAGGTAAACATACCTTTCCACTTCTAGTTTTTGTCCACTGGTGATGATTCTCATTTGTCAAACATAACCTGTGTTTTCTTAATATTCATCTTCAAACCAAACTTCTTTATATGTTGCAAGCTTGCTTTGCTTGCTTGCAAGCTGCAGTCCTTCAAGGTTTTACAACAATTCTTCCGCATCATTCGCAAAGAGAATGATATCATTAAATCATAAGTGATTCAGGTAATCTTCATTTATTTATCTTTAGTCCTTTATTATCCCAATTTAGCTTGCAAAAAATTTCTTACCAACAGGCAGAAAATAGTTTTGAGGAGTTTGTGTCTCCTTGTTGTATGCCGTTTTCTGTTGATCTGAACTTTATCACTGTTGACCCACAGTGGAGGGTTACAGAGGAACAGGCATTCTGTGTTATGAGACACTCAGTCTAAAACACTAATGATTATAATATCTTTCTATTTTAGAAGATGTAGGAAACGTCTGGTTGGCCTGCCTCCCTAAAATCCACTCATGCACACTTTCTTGTTGGTAAGCACTGTTAAGGATAAAGGGATGGTTGAGTTTATGAGTGGCAGAAGACAGAGAGTGGTAATCAATGGACACTGCTCAACGTGGAGTAATGTTATTAGTGGAGTTCCTCAGGGTTCAGTGTTGGGTCCATTGTTGTTTTCTGTATTTATAAATGATAGTGATGACGGTATATCAAGCTTAATGTCCATGTTTGCAGACGATACAAACGTTGGCAGGGTTGTTAAGGACACTCTGATGCAAAAGGATTTGGAAAGGTCGAGCAGATGGGCTGAGAGGTGGCAAATGAAGTTTAACACTGACAAATGTAAAGTACTACATATGGGAAATAGTAACCCCGGAGCAACGTATCAACTCTGCGGTACTACACTGACAGCGGTAGAGAATGAAAAGGACCTGGGGGTAATTGTGCAGGGAGATATGAAGTTCTTTGAGTAGTGCAGACGAGCTGCAAGAGTAGCTCATGGTGTCTTGTCAATGATATACAGGTATATATTTCTAGCAGGGATAGGGAGCTGATTATTCCCTTGTATAAGGCAATGGTCAGGCCACACCTTGAGTACTGTATACAGGTCTGGAGGCCTCATTTCAAGAAGGATGTAGAGCTGCTGGAACGAGTACAGAGAAGGGAAGATTAGTGAATGGAACAAAGGGGTGCTCTTACGAAGAAAGGCTTAAGTTTTGCGAATTACAGTGTCTGGAGACTAGGCACCAGCGAGGTGATCTGATAGAGGTGTATAAGGCGTATATTTGCTGATGCTGTCGAGGCAGTGTTAGGTGGGTCGGAAAACTGCTAGTTGGGGAGGATACAAGGACTAATAGATTAACAGTAGCCACTGGCAGAGGTGGAAGTGATTCTTGCACTGCTTCTATTGAAATGAGCAGAAGCCTGGAAAACAAGATGCAGGATATTTCAGAGACTGCTGGTAGTCATTGCGGTACAAGTAAACACATGGGTTGTGTTAGGGTAGCTAAGAATAGAAACAGGTGCATGTATACCTGCGTGTACACCAATGCTAGGAGTTTGGTAAATAAATTTGATGAATTTGAGGTATTGCTCAAAACATCAAAGGAAGATATTGTTGGGATATCAGAGACGTGGTGTCACACAGATATAAGTAATGCGGAACTGGAATTTGGGGAATACAATGTGTATAGGAAGGATAGACAGGACAGGAGGGGAGGAGGGGTTATGCTATTAATTAAGAAACACATAAAGTCCAAGGAAGTGAAGCCAGTCGACATCGATGGACAGGGCAGTGTCGAGTCAGTTTGGTGTGACATAAGCATAGGGAAATCAAAATTGAGAGTAGGAGTGTGCTATAGGCCTAATGACTCTGATGAGTATAATAAGATATTGTACAGGGAAATAGAGTGGGCCAGTAAATCAGAGAGTCTTATAATGGGGGATTTTAATTTCCCAGATATTGACTGGAATTTGTGGGTTGGTCACTCGCACACTAGCAAAGCTTTTGTGGATTTATTGGATGATTGTTTTCTATATCAGCATGTTCGTGAGGCAACAAGAGGGAGCAATACTCTTGATCTGATTATCAGTAGTGATTCTTCATGCATTAAGAATCTGCAGATAAATGAACCACTAGGTGGCAGTGATCACAGTGTGTTGAAGTGGGATTTACTCAAGGAGGTAACTACCATCAGAGGTAAAGGGAAGGGTTTTTGTTTTCGTAAAGGCGACTATGATGGTCTGAGACAGTATTTAAATTCTATACAGTGGGACCAACTGATGATGTTACCAACAGCAAACTCAAAATGGGAAGAATTCAAGGAACTAATCTTGGAGGCTACCAGGCTTTACATACCAACTAAGAAATATTGTTCAAGGTTTAGGCCTAAATGGTTGTCAGATGAATTAATGAGACATGTGGCAGAGAAGAAAAATGCATGGGATACATACAAATTAATGGCTGACATGGAAGCCTATGATAGATATAAGTTGGTCTGTAACCAAGTCACAAAGGAGATTAGGCAGGTAAAGGCAGACTACGAAAAATCCTTGGCAAAGGATGCAAAGAAAAACAGAAAAGAGTTCTTTACATATTTGAACTCGAGAAGGAAAGGGATGAATCAGATTGGTCCACTGGATATTGATGGTTCAACAGTTGAGGATCCTGCTCAGGTGGCTAACAATCTAAACGAGTATTTTGCATCTACATTCACGCATGAGGAGTTATTCAGGAAGGAGAATGATGTAGGTAAAGTAAACGTTGGCAGTGAGCTGGATGATTTTGTAATAACTGAGAGGAAAGTGGAGGAGAGATTGTTGAGGATAAACATAAAAAAGACACCTGGGGTGGATGGGATCTATCCAGTTATATTAAAGGAGGCAGCAAAGGAAGTATGCAAACCCCTAGCCATAATTATGAGAGATTCTTTGGACTCAGGGGAGGTACCCATAGACTGGAGATGTGCAAATGTAACCCCAATTCACAAAGGAGGATCAAAGGCTGACACAAGTAATTATAGACCTGTTAGTTTAACTTCTGTTCCAGGTAAATTAATGGAGGCACTGGTTAAAGAAGCACTGCAGGATCATCTAGACAAGAATTCAGTTATAGCTCAGACTCAGCATGGTTTTGTTAAGGGCAGGTCTTGCCTGACCAATTTGATTGGATACTATGATGTAGTCACAAAAGAACTGGATGCAGGGAATAACTTTGATATTATACATTTGGATCTTAGAAAGGCTTTTGATACTGTTGCACATGGAAGACTGCTGCACAAATTGGAGCAGTGTGGCATTGGAGGCAAATTGCTGCTATGGATAAGGGGATGGTTGAGTGGCAGAAGACAGAGAGTGGTAATCAATGGACACTGCTCAACGTGGACTAATTTTATTAGTGGAGTTCCTCAAGGTTCAGTGTTGGGTCCGTTGTTGTTTTCGGTGTTTATGAATGATATTGATGATGGGATATCAAGTTTAATGTCCAAGTTTGCAGATGATACAAAGGTTGGCAGGGTCGTTAAGGACACTACTGACGCTATGCTGCTGCAACAGGATCTGGAAAGGTTGAACAGATGGGCTGAGAGGTGGCAAATGAAGTTTAACATTGACAAATGTAAAGTACTACATATGGGAAACAGTAACCCCAGAGCAACGTATCAACTCTGCGGTACTACACTGACAGTGGTGGAGAATGAAAAGGACCTGGGGTAATTGTGCAGGCAGATATGAAGTTCTCTGAGCAGTGCAGACGAGCTGCAAGAGTAGCTCATGGTGTCTTGTCAATGATATACAGGAATTTTTCTAGCAGGGATAAGGAGGTGATTATTCCCTTGTATAAGGCAATGGTTAGGCCACATCTTGAGTACTGTATACAGGTCTGGAGGTCTCATTTCAAGAAGGATGTAGAACTGCTGGAACGGGTACAGAGAAGGGCAACAAGATTAGTGAATGGAACAAAGGGTTGCTCTTACGAAGAAAGGCTTAAGTTTTGCAAATTATAGAGTCTGGAGACTAGGCACCGGCGAGGTGATCTGATAGAGGTGTATAAGGCTTTGAATGGTTTGAGCATGCTCAATGCCAATGGGATTCTTCCTCTTGCTCAGAATAATCACCTCAGAGGGCATAAATTCAAATTGAGGAAGGACGGATGTCGGATAGATGTGCGGAAATTTGCCTTTAGCCAGCGGGTGGTTGGTTGGTGGAACCGACTTCCATCACTTGTTGTTGAAGTTGATAGCCTGAACAAATTTAAAGCTCAACTGGACAGGTATTTCGAACAAACAGAGGAGTGAAATGGGAGTGGGGTTTTTTTTTTTTTTTTGGCTGATGCTGAATAAGCTTGCTTTCTTGCATCATATGCCTCTACTAATGCTAATGCTAAGGCCTTGAATGGTTAGAGCATGGTCAATGCCGATGGGATTCTTCCTCTTGCTCAGAATGATCACCTGGGAGGGCATAAATTGAAATTGAGGAAAGACAGATGTAGGATAGATGTGCGGAAATTTGCCTTTAGCCAGCGGGTAGTTGGTTGGTGGAACAGACTTTTGTTGAAGTTGATAGCCTAAACAAATTTAAGGCTCAGCTGGACAGGTATTTCGAATGAATGGAGAGATAAAATGGGAGTAGTGTTTTTTTTTTTTTTTTTTGGCTGATGTTGAATAAGCTTGCTTTCTTGCATCATATGCCTCTACTAATGCTAATGCTAATGCTATGTCACTTTGGCAGAAACAAGTATACAGAGTGGTTCCCTTCAAGATGCCTGGTCAGCGTGAAGAGGAAAAGACCAAAGCCTCCAGCACTTTATTAAATTTTATTAAATATGACAACATTATGAAACAAATGGCCCTCAGTTCCCAGTAGCTTTCACTCTCCCTCTTACAGCAGCGTGAGGATCAGAGTCAAAACAGAGGGTGCAAAGAATATCAGGGTACAACCAGACTGCCATGCACAGAAACTGAACTTGGCCTGTTACAATGTAAGATCACTCATCGGTGAAGAAATAAGAGCTGGAAAACGAATTAGAAAATCACTGGCTTGGCTGAAACAACAAGAAGAAATGAAAATGTAGTTGGCTTTCTGGTCCATGAAAATATTAAAAACAACATTTTGGAAGTTGAAAGGACATCACAAAGGGTGTCAAGACTACTTACTACTCAGGATTTCTAAGAAGAACAAACTAAGTTATAATGATATATGCATCAAGCCATGATGATGAAGAAATGTACACCGAAATTGAGAGATTTCTAGATCAGTGGTTTCCAAACTACCGAGATCTACAGACCCCTTCAAGAATCAAAGTAAGTTTGGGGACACACATATAATATATTGAATAAAGTATGCATAAATGGATGTGAAAGTTACACGAAATGCCAGTAACTAGAAGGGTGAGGAAAGTAGAAAAAGAAGTGTAGCAGATTTGTGAAAGGTAAAAGAATGTTAATATCCTAAAGGTTATGATGAATTAAGAATATTATGGGTTGAATTACCACCAAGCCAATAGAAAGTGGAAGAACTGAAAGTAAAATTAGTACATCAAAATACTAATAAAATAAAAATAAAAAATAAAATGAAAAAAAAATGAAAGTGGTATAGCTGTCATCAGATATGGGGGTAAACATTTAGAAAATGGTCGAATATAGGTAACGCAAATATGCTTGATCTGATGTCAGCTGAAATAAATATTGATACATGATCAGGTATTTCATTAGGGGACTACACCTGATCATATATCAGGAACTGCATTTCTATACTTGTCCATAGTAGTACAAGAAAAGTGAAAGGCCAAAAAGCAACAAAAAAGAAATTAGCACAATCTAATACAGTATGAACAAGGTAGTCCCAACGCAGGGTAATTTATTTAGGTAAAAATAAAGATCAAGTAAGAATAAATATGGTTAATATAAATATGTTGAATTTAGTGTAGGATTTAATTTTTATAGATTTTTTAACTTATAATTTAAAAAATTTTTTATTCAATGATTCAATAAATAAATTTGGAACAAGCACATGGTATAGGGTGAGGTATTAAATTGATGATGGGGAAGGGAAAAAGGAGTATTTTAAATAAAGACAAAATATAGTAAAAGAAGTAGGATAGGAGGAACGTTCGTGTCACCCTTGTATACACTAATCGTTTTATGAACAGGAAGAACAGTAAAAATAGACAGCAGAAAGACAAAAAGCAAAGAAAAAGTTATTAAATGACACTAAGCTTGCTGGGGTTGTGAAGCCCAACCTTATAATAAGGGCTCTGGCATTTGTAAGCACTAGAATAAAGGGGAGCCAATACCAAATGCTTGTAGTGAAAGTAAAAATATGTAAAATATGTGTCGAAACATGCAGAGAATCTAAAACGAAACCGAAATTCTAATAATAAGAAAGTGAATGATACCTGGAGTATTTCATGAAATGTGTAGCGGAAATAAGTCGGCAGGAAAAATATATGTGGCAGAAAGAAAAAGGTGGGGAGATGAAGCACACATATTCAGTAGAGTAGATGAATGCAGCAAACTTCAACTACATTGGCGATATATCTATATGTTAAAGTAATTTATAGTTGCATAGTGGACTTAATAGTATGTTGCGAAGAAATGAAAAACAATGGGGAAAATAGTGACCTCTATGTTCATATTTAGAATAGAAGTGTATGGAGATAATTTAAAATTAACATTGGAAAAAGAAATGCAGTTGGAATAGTATGAATTTCTGTGATAAGGTCATACAAAATTATAAAAATAACATACTACCGTTAATAGTGTTGAACAATATGGTGGCAAAAACATATACACGTCAGATCAAATTATGAGGCTACGTTATATTAAGCTGAATAGTTTCATATAAGGATATTCATATAATTGTAAATGTATCAGAATATAGAAAACAAGCATCATCAAATGTTTTGAGATATAAATAGATTAATAATTATAATCTATAGTTCAAAAAGGTGTAGTAAGAATCCAATTTAGCAAGAAAATACATCCAAGGAAAAAGAACTAATTTAAATTCATGGATTAAAGAATGTGATATAATTCTAGGGATATAAGTAACATGGTGACTTTAGAGCCAATTATAAAAGAACAGGAAATAAGTCCATGTATATGAAACAATTCCAAGGAAATAACTATACTAAGGAAGAACAAGAAAAAATTCCATGTATATATAAAACTAGATGAATCCACAGGTAGTATCAGGCATGAATTAACTGTGGAAAGAATAGTAAATGAATCCAAGGACAAAGAATCAGTTCACATTATATCTAATGGTAGTGAAGTTAAGAATCCAATTATGAAGTGATATAATTCAAGGGATATAAGTAACATGGTAACTTTAGATCCAAAGGTGGTGTGATTTAAGGATCAAACTATAAAAGAACAGGAAATAGGTCCATGTATATGAAACAATTCCAAGGACACAACAGTGGTATGGAAGAGAGGGAATATATTCCATGTAGTAGTAGTAGTAGTAGTAATAGTGGCACTTGATGCAAGAAAGCAAGTGTAGGAGCTTATGCAGCATCAGCCAAAAAAAAAAAAAAAAAAAATCACACCATACCCTCCAAATGCCTGTCCAGTTCCTCCTTAAATTTATTTAACCTATCAACTTCCACAACGACAGATGGAAGTTTGTTCCAGCAATTAACCACCCGCTGGCTAAAGGCAAATTTCCGCACATCTATTCTACATCTGTCCTTTCTTAATTTGAACTTATGTCCCCGTAGGTTCGTATTCTGAACAAGTGGGAGGATCCCATCAGAATTCAGCGTGCTCAACCCATTCAAGGCCTTATAGACCTCAATCAGATCACCGCGCAGGTGCCTAGTCTCCAGCCACTGCAATTTGCAGAACTTAAGTCTCTCTTGGTAAGAGGATCCCTTCATTCCCCTCACCAATCGTGTTGCTCTTCTCTGTACACGCTCAAGCAAATCTACATCCTTCCTAAAATGAGGCCTCCAGACTTGTACGCAGTATTCAAGGCGTGGCCTGACCATTGCCTTATACAGAGGGACAATCACCTCCTTTTCCCTGCTAGCAAAATTCCTATATACCATTGACAAAACCCCATGACCTGCCCTAGCAGCCTGTCTACATTGCTCAGAAAACTTCATATCTGACTGCACAATTACTCCCAGGTCTTTTTCATTTTCTACCACCTTAAGTGTAGTACCACACAGTTGGTACGTTTCTCTGGGGTTACTTCTACCCATATGCAGTACTTTGCATTTGTCAAGGTTAAACTTCAGTTGCCACTTCTTAGCCCATCTGCCCAAATTATCTAGATCCTGTTGCAGTAGCACACTGCCATTACTGTCATTAACAACCCTGCCAACCTTCGTGTCATCTGCAAACTTCGACATTAAGCCTGATATACCTTCATCAATATCATTGATAAATATACAAAACAACAGTGGACCCAACACCGAACCCTGTGGGACTCCACTAATAACATTAGTCCACGAAGAGCAGCACCCATTGATTACCACCCTCTGTCTTCTCCCACTTAACCATCCTTTTATCCATTGTAGCAACTTACCCTTAATACCATTCTGCTACAATTTGTACAGTAGTCTTCCATGCGCAACAGTGTCAAAAGCTTTCCTGAAATCCAAGTATATGATATCAAAATTATTTTTTGCATCCAGTTCCTTTGTGACCACATCATAATAACCAATCAAATTTGTCAGACAAGACTTTCCCTTAACAAACCCATGCTGTGTCTGAATTATTGCTGCAGTCTTCTCTAGATGATCCTGCAATGCATCTTTAACCAGTGACTCCATTATTTTACCCGGAACAGAAGTTAAACTAACTGGTCTGTAATTATTCGTGTCACCCTTCGAACCTCCTTTGTGAATTGGGGATACATTTGCACATCTCCAGTCCGTGGGAACCTCCCCTGAATCCAAGGATGCTCTCATAATTATGGCTAAGGGTTTGCTTAGTTGCTTTGCCGCCTCCTTTAATATAACTGGATAGATCCCATCCGCCCCAGGTGCCTTTCTTATGTTTAACTTCAACAATTTCTCCTCCACTTTGCTCTCAGTTATTACAAAATCATTAAGCACACTGCTACAATTTGATAACCTTCTTCCATTTTCAAACTGTAATGATTCCTCACGTGTGAATGTAGATGCAAAATACTCATTCAGTTTGTTTGCTATCTGAGCAGGATCATCAACAGTCGAACCATCGATGTCAAGTGGACCAATCATATTCAGCCCCTTCCTTTTAGAGTTTATATAAGTAAAGAAATCCTTGCTGTTTTTCTTAGCATCTTTTGCCAAAGATTTCTCGTAATCCGCCTTTGCCTGCCGAACCTCCTTTGTGACCTGATTACAGACTAGCTTATATCTGCTACAGGCTTCTGCGTCGCCTGATAATTTATATGCATCCCATGCATTTTTCTTCTCTGTCACGAGTCTCATTAGTTCATTTGATAACCATTTAGGCCTAAACCTTGAACAATATTTCTTCATCGGTATGAAAAGTCTAGTAGCTTCCACGATTAATTCCTTGAATGCTTCCCACTTAGAATTTACTGTTTGTAACATCGTCAGTCGATCCCACTGTACAGAATTTAAAAACTGTCTGAGACCACTGTACTCCCCTTTATGGAAGCAAAAACCCTTTCCTTTACCCCTGACGGTAGTTACCTCTTTGAGTAAATCCCACTTCAGCACACTGTGATCACTGCCACCTAGTGGTTCCTTTATCTGCAAATTCTTAATACACGAATGATCACTGCTGATAACCAGATCAAGAGTATTACTTTCTCTGGTTGCCTCTCGAACATGCTGCTGCAGAAAACAATCATCCAATAAATCCACAAAAGTCTGACTAGTGTGTGAGTGACCAACCCACAAGTTCCAGTCAATATCTGGGAAGTTAAAATCCCCCATTATAAGACATTCTGATTTACTGGCCCACTCTATTTCTCTGTACAATTGTTCATTGTACTCATTCGAGTCATTAGGCCTATAACACACTCCTACTCTTATCTTTGCTTTTGCAGTGCTTATGTCACACCAAACTGACTCAACAGTGCACTGTCCATCTATATCAACTGGATGCACTTCTTTTGATTTTATGTTTTTCTTAATTAACAGCATAACACCTCCTCCCTTTCTGTCCTGTCTATCCTTTCTGTACACATTGTACTCCCCAAATTCCAGTTCTGCATTCCTTATATCTTTGTGACACCACGTCTCTGCTATCCCAACAATATCCGCCTTTGATGTCTTGACCAACACTTCAAATTCATCAAATTTATTTACTATACTTCTAGCATTGGTATACATGCAAGCATACATGCTCCTATGCCTATTCCTTGTTACCCTAACACATCCCATATACCCAACTATTCCAGGATGACTGCCATCCGTCCCTGAAACCCCCAACACCCCTCGCTCCAGGTCGCTTCTTATTCTAATAGAAGTTGTGCAAGAATCACCTTCACCTCTGCCTGAGGTTACTGTTAAACTATTAGTCTTTGTATCCCCCCAAGCTAGCAGTTTTCCGACCCACCTAACACTGCCTCGATAGCATCAGCAAATATTCTTGCACCCTTTCTATTTAAGTGTATCCCATCCCTGTAGAAGCAATCTCTCCTGTTAACAAGTACAGTCCAGGCTGAAAAAAATTCTACCCCTTGAGCCTTGCACAGTCTTTCCAGGGCCGAATTGATCGACAAGGCTCTCATCATATACTCCCTCCTATCGTGTCTGGGCAGAATTGCAGACACTTTCAAGTTCAACCCTAATTCTCGGCTTTTTTTCAACAGTGACCTGTACTTGTTGAGTAATTCTGCCGGTCTCCTACTCTTAATATCATTAGTGCCAACGTGTACAACTATATCACCTTTTGTGCCCTTGAAAGATGATATCCGCTCTACAACGTCATCAACCTTTGCCCCTGGCAGACATACCCTGGTCCTGTTCCACCTATCCTTTTTATATAGCATGTTCCCCGTTTCCCTGACAATAGAGTCACCAACAACTAATAGTTCCTGTGGGACCAGCGCATTCTGCCTTGGGGGTTGCCGCTGTGTTGCGTGATGACCAAGTGCAAGCTCTGGCGTTGATGTGGGCAGCTGAGAGCTTGATGGGCCCCTCAATTTATTTCCTTCGAAATAAATAAATGAATCCACAGGTAGCAGGTGTGATTTCACTGTGGAAAGAATAGTAAATGAATCCAAGGATAAAGAATCAGTTGATATATCCAATGGTAGTGTAGTTAAGAACCCAATTATGAAATAACAGGTAACAAGTCTATGGACATAAAACAGTTCAAATTAAGAGGAGGAAGAACAAGAAGTAATTTCAAGGAACCAAAAATTTTGGATGTCTCTATATCAAATAGTGATGTAGTTAGGGACTGTATAAAGTGATTTATACAAAGTTTAGAAGTTTAGTGGTAAAGACCAAAGTTACTAAAATCTGATGGTTGCTATCAGAGGCAGATTTAATGGCGGGCGCACCGGGCGCGTGCCCTGGGCCCCAACTTCTGAAGGGCCATGCAAAACTCCAACAAATTAGTTGAACATATTAGTTCAACTAATAGTTAAACTAATATGTTCAACTATTAGTTCATAACTTTGTGATTATTATTATACTATTATTAATTATATTATACATATATTATATTCAAATTTTATTGGAAATAAAACATTAATAGTACATAATATTTTTTAGTTATTTAAAAAAATGGTTAACATGTATTTTTATTTTCCCTGTCTCTCTCATTTTTTTTTAAGGGGCTCAATATTTTCTTCTGCGACCGGGGCCTCAACTGACCTTAATCCGCTCCTGGTTGCTATATAATTTTAGTAGAAAATCTAGAGATGGATTTTCAAAGGTGTAGTACATTACATATGCTTGAAATATCCAAGTCTCATAAAAATTATGCGAATTCTACATATAATATAAATTGTATATTAAAACAAATTAATAGAAGTCAACAAAGACTCAACATGGGCAGTTGATTATAAGTAATTTCATGAATGATTATTTAAAAAATCCAATGGATACATGAGAAAAGTGAAAACATAACAGTAGAAACTTAGTGAGTAAAGAGAAAAGGTAATCAATCCAAAGACAATAGTTGCATCAGAAATCATGTGTAGCTATTACTTACCAAGTAAAATTTAACTATAAACAATTAGCTACTAACATAGGAAATTTTTAGAAATCTTCAAGTACCGTGTTAATAGACTAGAAAAGAATAGCGAAAGCTTAAAAAGCGGTACTCACCTTGAAATTAATCTGCGATGGTTTACTTAGGTAGCGTGGTTAGTGTTTACGTTGAATTGTTAAATTGAAAAATTAAAAGGGAGGGAAGTAAGTAAAAGTTGACTGAGTTAAATGGGCGCAAGGAAACAGAAGTGTACACATCCAATCCTTGGTTGTCATCGAAATAAAAAAAAAAAAAAAAAACAGAAGAATAATTAAAAACTATGTAAGTGAATCCGGTGAAGCCAATAGTCTTTACGAGGACTTTCGTTAGTTAAAGAACGTCTTCAGTTGGCAATGTGTGGGGAGAGAACGCGTATGGTATTTTAAGAATAAAAAATTATACTCCCGTGATGCCTTTTTTGACATGTGGGAACTTTAATCTCGAGAGGTTCCAAATTGGGGAAAGATTGAAGGGGAGTTTAGAATTTAGAATTTCGAGGTTAGAGTGGTGCTTGTACCATTCAATAACTAGAGCTTCATATTGAAGTATTCTGTAGCTGGATGGCAGAATCGATGAGCGGGTTGTGGTTGTGAGTCTGGGCATGAGTTGTAAGTTCTGTGACAGATTGGCTAGACGTGAGACTATGGAAATGGTAGTATGCACGGGTGTTGGATGTTTTTGATGAGCCAAATTTGGTAGTGGTACTTCCGATATAACATGTGTTGCAGTTTGGTTGACAATTAATGAGGTATATAATATTATTAAGGTCGTTTGTAGAATATTTGTATGTGTCTTTATAGGTGCTGAAGTTCTCTCCCTTACCACAATGAACTGTCCTGCTAGTTCATTGTGGTAAGGGAGGACTATGCGGATGTTAGTTTTATTTTTGTCTTTGGTTGGGATGTTAGATTTAATTTTATTAGATTTAATTTTGTTAGATTTAATTTTATACGAAAATTTTCAGGAAAAATACAAACACCGGTAAATACTTACATTTTGCTTCTCGTCACCCTCTAAACACTAAAAAGGCAGTTTTATATAACCAAATTCACAATGCACTAAAGTACAGTTCCTCACCCACCGACCTTCACAATGAAATACAGTATATTACCGACAAATTTATATCCAGAGGTTACCCCCACCAACTCATTTTAAATACAATCCTTAACGCTAAAAATAAAATTAAATCTAACACCCCAACCAAAGACAAAAATAAAACTAACATCCGCATAGTCCTCCCTTACCACAATGAACTAGCAGGACAGTTCCGACGCCTATTTAACAACACTGATATCTCCCTTGTTTTTTCCACCTACAACAAATTAGGATCCTTCTCCAGCACCTATAAAGACACATACAAATATTCTACAAACGACCTTAATAATATTATATACCTCATTAATTGTCAACCAAACTGCAACACATGTTATATCGGAAGTACCACTACCAAATTTGGCTCATCAAAAACATCCAACACCCGTGCATACTACCATTTCCATAGTCTCACGTCTAACCAATCTGTCACAGAACTTACAACTCATGCCCAGACTCACAACCACAACCCGCTCATCGATTCTGCCATTTCCATCATTAAACTAAAATCCAGCTACAGAATACTTCAATATGAAGCTCTAGTTATTGAATGGTACAAGCACCACTCTAACCTCGAAATTCTAAATTCTAAACTCCCCTTCAATCTTTCCCCAATTCGGAACCTCTCGAGATTAAAGTTCCCACATGTCAAAAAAGGCATCACGGGAGTATAATTTTTTATTCTTAAAATACCATACGCGTTCTCTCCCCACACATTGCCAACTGAAGACGTTCTTTAACTAACGAAAGTCCTCGTAAAGACTATTGGCTTCACCAGATTCACTTACATAGTTTTTAATTATTCTTCTTTTTTTTTCTTTTTTTTTTTATTTCGATGACAACCAAGGATTGGATGTGTACACTTCTGTTTCCTTGCGCCCATTTAACTCAGTCAACTTTTACTTACTTCCTTCCCTTTTAATTTTTCAATTTAACAATTCAACGTAAACACTAACCACGCTACCTAAGTAAACCATCGCAGATTAATTTCAAGGTGAGTACCGCTTTTTAAGCTTTCGCTATTCTTTTCTAGTCTACTAACATAGGTAATATTCTACCTACTGATATCCCATGCTACTGCAATAACACTATTTATGCCCCACATATTGATCAAGATGATGGGCATATTATTATTGGCAATCCTAATATCATTAAGAACCATGACCTAAAAACTGCTATGAGCAAAGGTTTTTAAATACAGAGCTATAAATAAAGCTAACATTAATAATATCAATAGAGTACTATATTTAATCTAATACATTTCCCTAACAAATTTGCTTCAAAATACATTCCAAATGAAGCATACCAAAATAGGATCACCATTGTCTATAGTAAAAGCTATATCTAATTAGTAAAGCTATATCTAATGATATTGATGATGGTATATCAAGCTTAATGTCCAAGTTTGCAGATGATAGGAAGGTTGGCAGGGTTGTCAAGGACACTACTGATATTATGCTGCTGCAATAGGATCTGGAAAGGTTGAGCAGATGGGCTGAGAGGTTGCAAATGAAGTTTAACATTGACAAATGTAAAGTACTACATATGGGAAATAGCAACCCCCCAGAGCAACGTATCAACTCTGTGGTACTACACTGACAGTGGTAGAGAATGAAAGGGACCTGGGGGTGGTTGTGCAGGCAGATATGAAGTTTTCTGAGCAGTGCAGATGGGCTGCAAGAGTAGCTCATGGTGTATTGTCAATGATATATAGGAATTTTTCTAGCAGGGAAAAGGAGGTGATTATTCCCTTGTATAAGGCAATGGTCAGGCCACACCTACAGTACTGTATACCCTGGAGGCCTCAATTCAAGAAGGATGTAGAGCTGCCGGAACGAGTACAGAGAAGGGCAACAAGATTAGTGAATGGAACAAAGGGGTGCTCTTACAAAGAAAGGCTTAAGTTTTGCAAATTACAACGTTTGGAGATTAGGCACCAGCGAGGTGATCTGATAGAGGGGTATAAAGGCTTGAATGGTTTGAGCATGCTCAATGCTGATGGGATTCCTCTTGCTCAGAATAACCACCTCAAAGGGCATAAATTCAAATTGAGGAAAGTCAGATATAGGATAGACGTGCGGAAATTTGCCTTTAGCCAGCGGGTGGTTGGTTGGTGTAACAGACTTCCATCCCTTGTCGTGGAAGTTGATAGCCTAAATAAGTTCAAGGCTCAGCTGGACAGGTATTTCGAACAAACAGAGGGGCGAAGTGGAAGTGGTTATTTTTTATTTATTTATTTATTTTTTTTTTTTGGCTGATGCTGCATAAGCTTGCTTTCTTGCATCAAATGCCTCTACTAATGCTAATGCTAGTATTAGCAAGGATACATTATGCAAGAATGCAAGCTTATATAGCATCAGCCAAAAAAAACACACACACACACACACACACAGTTCTCATTTCACCCATTCACTCGATCAAAACCTTTGTCCAGTTCTGCCTTAAATCTATTTAAGCTATCAACTTCTACAATGACAGATGGAAGTTTGTTCCAGCAATCAATCACCAATCAAAGGAAAACTTCTGCATATCTAATCTACAATTGTCTTTTCTCGATTTGAACTTATGCCCTCTCAGGCAATTATTCTCAGCAAGAGGAAGAATCCCATCAGCACTGAGCATGCTCAAACAATTCAAGGCTTTATACACCTCAATCAGATCACCTCGCAGGTGTCTAATCTCCAGACACTGTAATTTGCAAAACTTAAGCCTTTCTTTGTAAGAGAAACCCTTTGTTCCATTCACCAATCTTGTTGTTCTTCCCTGTATAGGTTCCAACAGCTCTACATCCTTCTTAAAATGAGGCCTCCAGAATTGTATACAATACTCAAGGTGTGGCCTGACCGTTGCCTTATACAAGGAGATAATCACCTACTTATCCCTGCTAGAAAAATTCCTGTATATCATTGACAAAATATCAGAAGCTACTCTTGCAGACCGTCTGCACTGCTCAGAAAACTTTGTATCTGCCTGCACAATTACCTCCAGGACCTTTTCACTCTACCACTGTCAGTGTAGCACCACACAGTTGATACATTACTCTAAGGTTATTGCTTCCCATATGCAGTACTTTACATTTGTCAATGTTAAACTTCAGTTGCCACCTCTCAGCCCATCTGCTCAACTTTTCTAGATCCTGTTGCAGAAGCGTACTGTCATTATTGTCATTATCAACCCTGCCGACCTTCATATCATCTACAAACTTGGACATTAAGCCTGATATACCATCATCAATATCATTAATGAATACAGAAAACAACAATGGACCCAACACTGAACCACTGGGGACTTCACTAATAACATTAATCCACGAAGAGCAGTGTCCACTGATTATCACTCTCTGTCTTCTCCCACTTAAGCATCCCTTTATCCATTGTAATACCGTTCTGGTCTAATTAATACTGTTCTGCTCCAATTTGTACAGTAGTCTTCCATGTGCAACAGTGTCAAAAGTTTTCCTGAAATTCAAGTATATGATATCAAAATTATTTTTTGCATCCAGTTCCTTTGTAACCACATCATAATAACCAATCAAATTGGTCAGACAAGACTTCCCTTTAACAAACCCATGCTGTGTCTGAGCTATAGCTGAAGTATTGTCTAGATGATCCTGCAATGCTTCTTTAATCAGTGCCTCCATTAATTTCCCTGGAACAGAAGTTAAACTAACAGGTCTGTAATTACTTGTGTCAGCCTTTGATCCTCCTTTGTGGATTGGGGTCACATATGCACATTTACAGCCCATGGGTACCTACCCTGAGTCCAAGGAAGCTCTCATAATTATCACTACGGGTTTACTTACTTCCTTTGCTGCCTCTTTTAATATAATTGGATAGATTCCATCTGCCTAAGGTGCCTTTCTTATGCTTATCCTCAACAATTTCTCCTACATTTTACTCTCAGTTATTACAAGATTATCTGGCTTACTGCCAGAGTTTAATACACCTCTGGCATTCACCTCGCTGAATAACTCCTCATATGTGAATGTAGATGTAAAATATTCATTTATTTTGTCAGCTACCTGAACAGGATCATCAACAGTTGAACCATTGATATCAAGTGGACCAATCTGATTTATCCACTTCCATCTAGAGTTTACATAAGTAAAGAACTCTTTGCTGTTCTTCTTTCCATCCTTTGCCAAAGATTTCTTGTAATCTGCCTTTCTCTGCCCTACCTCCTTTGTGACTTGGTTACAGACCAGCTTATATCTATCATAGGCTTCAGTGTGTCGCCTGTTAATTTATGTTTCCCATGCATTTTTCTACTCTGCCACATGTCTAATTAGCTCATTTGACATCCATTTAGGTCTAAATCTTGAACAATATTTCATAGTTGGTATGAAAAGCCTGGTAGCGTCCGAGATTATTTCTTTGAATGCTTCCCATTTTGAATTTTCTGTTGGTAACGTCATCAGTTGATTCCACTGTATAGAAATTTAAATACTCTCTTAGACCACCTTCCCTTTACCCCTGATGATAGTTACCTCTTTGAGTAAATCCCACTTCAGCACACTGTGATCACTGCCACCTAGTAGTTCCTTTATCTGCAGATTCTTGATGCATGAAGAATCACTACTAATCAGTTCAAGAGTATTACTCCCTCTAGTTGCTTCCCGAACATGCTGCTGTAAAAAGCAATCATCCAATAAATCCCCAAAAGCCTTGCTAGTGTGTGAGTGACCAATCCACAAATTCCAGTCAATCTCAGGGAAATTAAAATCCCCAATTATAAGACACTCTGATTTACTGGTACATCTATTTCTCTCATAATTGCTCATTATACTCATCAGATTCATTAGGCCTATAACACACACCTACTTTCCTTTCCCAGTGCTTATGTCACACCAAACAGACTCAACATTGCATTGTCCACTAACATCAATTGGATGCACTTCCTTTGATTTTATGTATTTCTTAACTAACAGCATAACCCCTCCTCCTTTCCTGTCCATCCTTTCTGTACACACTGTACTGCCCAAATTCCAATTCTTCAGTGCTTATATCTGTGTGACACCACGTCTGATATGTCAACAGTATCTGTCTTTGATGTCTTGACTAGCACTTCTAGCACAACAAATTTATTAACTATACTCTTAGCATTGGTGTACATGCAAGTATACATGCACCTGTTTCTACTCTTCTACTCTTAGTTACCCTAACACAGCCCATGTATTTACTTGTTCCACCATGACTCCCAGCAGTCTTTGAAATCCCCACTGCCTTGCTTTCCAGGCTGCTGCTCAATTGCATTTAAACAGAAGCAATGCAAGAATCACTTTCACCTCTGCCAGCAGCTAATGTTAATCTATTAGTCCGTGTATCCCTCCCAAACTAGCAGTTTTTCGACCAACCTAACTCTGCCTCGATAGCATCAGCAAATATTCTTGCACCCTTTCTATTTAAGTGATCTGTGCTTGTTAACAGGAGATACTGCTTCCCTGTGGAAACAGTCTCTCCTGTTAACAAGCACAGACCAGGCTGAGGAAAAATTCTACTTCTTGAGTCTTGCACAATCTCTCCAGGGCCAAATTGATTGACAAGGCTATCATCATATACTTCCTCCTATTATGTCTGGGCAGAATTGCAGATACTTTCAAATTCAATACTAACTCAGGGTTTTTTTTCAACATTGACCTGTACTTGTTAAGTAATTCTGCCGGGCTCCTATTCTCAATATCATTAGTGCCAATGTGTACAACAATATCGCCCTTTGTGCCCTTAAAAGATGATTGCTGTACAACATCATCAACCTTTGCCCCTGGCAGACCTCTG